>NC_051159.1:4222624-4350519 GCF_013339745.2 Dermacentor silvarum
ATACAAGTCGTCATTACACAAATAAATTCGGCAGTTACACCTGTAAGTGGTTTGATTAGATTTTTGATGGTGATAAGATTTATACTGCAACGCTACGTAGACTATCTCTGGACGGAGATTCAATAGTTCCAGCATTTCCAAGGCACACGCATCGTTGGGCGCGGCTGATTAAAATACTTTATCCGGACCTCTCCCCTCGCCCGAAGGTTAAATATATCAAGCCGATTGCTTCGTTTTTTCAAGTATGGTTAGGCGGTAATTTGTAACTGCGGGAACTGTCCAGCGCCAGGACTTCTGCGCAATGCAAGCGTGTATGGCGAATCTCGCGCGTCGCCCGCTACAGCGCGTCACGAGGAGGCACAATACTCGCTGCCCAAACCGGTGATACGTAGTAAAGAAAAGCATTATTAACGTGGGGACTCTATTAAGAAATAAAATTTAGCTTCAGCTGTAGTTTTGTTGCACTTTCCAGCGTGTAGCCGAAAGTGCCTGCTTTCTAAAGGGGGGGGGGGGGGCGCAAATGGCATGCTTTGCCCCCCCCGGTAGATACGCCTGTGATTGTCGACGCCGTTGGCGTTTTGCCCGCGTTTGCATCGAACGCACGCGGCGTCAGCGACTGTTGCCGGTGCCTCTGGCGGCGGCTCATAGGTTTTCGACCAGCGGAGAACTGGACACTCGCCGAACATTCTCGCATTCTGTACGGCGCCCCTTCTCATCCGATCACTTGAACATAGCTACGTACCCTGGAACGCCTCAACAACGAGGCAAGGAGACTAATGACAGGGCTACCAAGGTACACGCCACTCTCTGAGCTCAAAAGCTGCTGTGCTTTGGGTGACATCGCTGATATTATTTCAACGCACGAGCTTACTCATGTGATACGTCTCAAGTCCACAAATGCAGAAAGGGCCACTTTGGCTAAAGTTGGGCATGACATCTCTAACCTTCCTGCGCTTCCGCGCATATCTCCCCCTTGGGAACCCATACCAATTGCGGACCCAAGCCCCTGCCGAAGAACATAGGACAAAATCAACCCGCACGGAGACAGGCCCACGTCAAACTCCACGAGAAATATACGCACCAACTACGCAAGGGCAACGACCACTCTGGCAGGTGCCATATAGTCTATGTGGATGCTTCTATCGGAGGACCAGAGGAGGAGCCAATGTTCACAACGGCGTGGACAAATATAGAAGCAACCGAACGGGGCAGTGAACTCCACCTCACGAGACATATCGTTCACACCTCTACGGCAGAACTGTATGGCATCCTTGATTTTGCCAAGCATGCTGAATACACTGCTAACAGACTTTAAAGAGATGCTAAACACCACTACAGAGTGCTCACGGACTCTCAAGATGCCTTTAGAGCTTGTAAGAACACTCACACAACCACCGCTGTGGTCCAACAACTCCGCCTCCTCGTGCGTCGTCTGTGTGACCAAGGCCATGATTTTCAGTTACACTGGATCCCAGGGCACACGGGCATACCACGAAATGAACGGGCCCACCGACTAGCGCGCGCCATGCTACTATCCGCTCGGTCGAAATCGTCCGAAAAATTACTGAACAACGTATCTGAAGACACGGAAATACACAGTCAGTGGTACGTTCCCATGGAAGCAACAGCCGAAGCCAAACGGCACCGGCGCAGCTATCTCCTCACTGCATCCAACCCCATGGACATTCCTCCCCTTCCCTCCCAGGCTTGCTACTGGTCGGCAGCAGGTTCTGCTCCACCAGGTACAGACTGGAACCCTCCTTGATCCCTTCCTCGTGCAGCGTTTTCGCAAAAAGGAAGAACCTCGTGGCCTGGCACGTTCGCGTGCGGGTACCTGCAGCACCTGCAACACCCGGGCGGACCTCGAACACTTAATCTGGGACTGCCCGCTGCATTCTGGCCCCAGGCAAAGGGCCTTTGCTTCGCTTAAAACGGAATGGCAACCGACCTCCCTCCAGAACTGGGCACTACCGAGGCACAGCAGTGCTGCTACCGTCAACGAGCTATGGCGGTCATTGTATGAATTCTTGGATGATCCTGAGTCTCCAGCCACTGGGACCAGGCTTCTTCGTCTCGGGCGTACCAGCGACAGCGTCAGACCCCATGGTGTAGATAATTATGTCTCCCCTATCACCACTCTCCCTTTCCTTTTCACATTTAGGTGCACGTTAAAGAACCCCAGGTGGTCCAAATTTCCGGAGTCGCCCACTACGGCGTGCCTCATAATCAGATCGTGGTTTTGGCACGTAAAACCCCATAATTTAATTTAATTTTTTCCCTTTTCACTTCCGCCACTTCCCAAATCAATTCACCGCATCCCTTTAAGGGAAAAAATGTGAATAAAGACGTGCAAACAACAACAACGTCGAGCCGCGTCGGAAGTCTTTGCCACCTTCTCGCCTCGCAACGTTTTTATATAGATACGTTTCTGTTTGTAGATGTCTGCTTACTCGTTCTTAAGCAACTTTTTCACCTGGAATACATGCACGCTACATCTACAATATTGGTGACCACGGACTTTGGAAACTTTGCGATTTCTGCTGACTACGGTGAGAATGGAATTCACCGGCGGAGGTGTTTATTATACATAAGGAAGAGACGCTTAATTCTGCAGCCCATAAGGGAGCACGGCGCAGCGTCGTAGGGGATAGGGGGAGTAGGAGGTAAAGAAAAAGAGAAGAGAGATAGTTCAGGGGGCTCGTCCGCACATGGGTAGGCAGCAGAGGCGGCAGGGACCGGCAAGGGCAGGTACGCTCAGCGGTATGCTGCTATCCCACTCATCTCCACGAACTCCACGAGGCTGTGTAGTGCGGGGAGATGGTAGCGGGATGGGAACAGCAGGTTGGTCAGTGAGTCAGCAGGAAGTCCCTGCAGTCTATAGGCTCGGGTGACCTTCGAACGTTCCTGTGCTAGGGCTGGACAGGCGCAGAGGAGGTGTTCGAGTGTCTCGGGGTCACCGCATCGTTGGCACGAGGGGGAGGCGCTGCGGCCTTTGGCATGAAGCCTGGCTGCTGTCCATATGCAGCCAGTCCGGAGTCGCAGCAGGGTGGCTCTGTCTCGCCTGGTGAGGCCAGACTCGGGGAGCAGCTTAGGTCCCTTGCCATTTGCCACCCTCGGGTCGGGGTGGATCGCCAGTAGAAGCTGCTTCAGTCGTGGCCTCGAGTAGTCTGAAGCCGCCACTGATCGAGTGAATGTGACTCCTGGGTGGTGGGCAGCTTTAGCGAGGGTGTCCGCCTCCTCGTTACCAGCTATGCCCACATGGGAGGGCAGCCAGTGAAAGGAGACGGACACTCCGGAGGAGGCGAGCGCCGAGAACTTCGCGGTCAAGAGGGACCCCGTCAGTCCAGCTCGATGGCAGTTGGAAAGGGACTGCAGCGCCGGTTTGCTGTCGCATAGGAATTCAGCGGCGCCTCCGACGCTGTACGCGTCCCAGGCAGTCTCGGCTTTATCCTTCCGCCTTTCGAACTTCTCGCCAGCTGATCCCTCCCTCTGGCCAGCGCAAGCCAACAGTCAGTTCGTGAGGGCCCGGATAACATCGCCGCTGCTACTACATGATTCGGCCACTGCGCTCACGACGCCACGGCGCTCACCGGCTACGGCGCTCACCGGCCACGGTCCAACACACCGGCCACGGTACGAGCACGCCGGCCACAGAACGAGCATGCCGGCCATGGTACGACACCACCTCGGTACGACACCGGCCACTGTACGAAACCGGCCTCGGTACGACACCGGCCACGGTACGACACCGGCCACGGTACGACGCTGTGATTCTTATCGTTCAGACTCCCGACATTCACCGGGCCTCTTCACTAGCCGGGGGCCCATGCAGCAGCACCAGCAACGCGCATAACTGTTGTCGATGCCTTCGGCGTTTTGCCCGCGTTTGCACCGAACGCGCACGGCGTCCGTGACTGTTGCCGGTGAATCTGGCGGCGGCTCGGGGGTTTTCGACCAGAGGAGAACTGGACACTCGTCGAGCAGCGTCGGAAGTCTTTGCCACCTTCTCGCCTCGCAACGTTTTTATATAAATAGTTTCTGTTTGTAGATGTGTGCTTACTGGTGCTTAAGCAACTTCTTCACGTACAACACATGCACGCTACATCTACAGATGTCTACCGCGCGCGCACTCCTTGTTGTCCTCTTCCCGACATCCACGGCACCTTGTTTCGCGCACTACAGAGTGCGAGTAGGGCTAGGAAGTGCCCCACCTGCACCACTAAAGCATCGCAGGTGCGCGCAATCACAAGGGCGCCTCCCTTAAGCACTCTAACACATTTTTTTCTCTTTTCGACGGGACATTCTCTTTTCACGTTTGGGGTTTCGCCGGTGGCAAGAAGGCCCAATAAACGTAATCTTGCATACCTTCAAGTGCCTGACTGAGAATTACGCAGCCCTGTTTCCTTTTATCCTCAGACAGCAACTGAGGAGACGTTCGATGGTTTCCTCACTGCCGCAACTGTCACAGGCAGCACTGTCAGTCATTCCGATGCGGCCAGCAAATGTATTCGCGAATGATACCCCAAGTCGCAGTCGGCAGAGAGCAGTTGTCTCGATTCGGGATAGTCTAGATGGAATGCGGAGTCTGAGGGATAGGTCCAGGCGGTGCAGACGAGTATACCGAAACCTGGCGTGTTCCAGTTGGATCGTGTGACATCAGGCGCGAGTATGCGAAATTTCGGTGCTGCAACGTTTCTTGATCGCGGGATGGGTTCCTTCATGACCTTCGGGCTGTATATCGCAGACGGAACGACCACAAAAAGATGAAGAAGTTGACACACAAAGCAAATGAATCGCGGCATTTGCGCTTTGTGTGTATCGTCTTCTCCTTCTTTTGTGGTCGTTCCGTCTGCGCTATACAACCCGTAGGTCATGAAACAACAAGCCCAAACAGCCACTATCTTCCTTCGTGACATCTTCGTGAGCCTTCCTGGCAGCTTCATCGACATGTTCATTGCCCATGATGCCGCAGTGGCTACAGCTCCCAGAGAGAGCCGCTAGTGATGGCTTTTTGAGCAGACGATCATATAGAGTGTCGGCTAATACGGTCTTCACACCAGAAGGCGGCAAAGGCGCTACTGAACTACCTCCGGTCGAGCGCCCTGGTTGAACGACACTCCAGCGTTCATTTATGTGTGTGCATATGTATGTTCTCTTATAATCTCTTTCTCTCTGTGTGTGTGCTTTCCTTCTTTCTGCCTTCCCTTTCCACTTCCCCAATTGAGGGTAGCAAACTGGATATGTATCTCACGGTTAACATCCGCGCATTACGATGTTTCTTGGTTTTTCTCGCATGTTCACACTTCGTTTCCCGTGCTGCTTTGGTTTTCGCGGCATCAATACCCATGCCAACTGCGAGCCTAGCTCAAGTCAATTCATTCGTTCCAAGTCGAGATGCCTTGCAAATTCAGTAGCTACAATTCGTAGATTGAAATATCTGCCGTAAAGCCAATGAATGATAAGTTAATTATCAATTAAGCATTTTTCAATTAAGCATTTTTCGTTTCCCGTAGAAGTAATGGCAGCCTCATCGAGGTCGATCAATGGTTAGAATTGCGCTATCGGTCGCAGGCAATTTTTTAAAAAGTTGATGCAGCTAAAAGAACTGCTTCCACTCCATGAAGATGGTTATAACCAGCGAAGCTGAAACGTGCGGCCCTGGTGTTTGTCACTGGGTTAATCCAGAGGGTTCATTAAAGTGTATCTCAATTATGAGGTCACACACAAACGTTCGGCTGGGACGGAGAGAACGACGTCACTGACGGTATGCCCGCAGTCCGCCATTGTCGCTTGCGTTCGATGGCGCGAGTTTGCTCGGCGGCGTGGGTGGCAGCGTTTGCCCGCCATTGCCACTTGCGATTATTCGAAATTAAATTGCTTCAAAATTAAATCTGTCCGTTACGTAAGACAATGAATGGCTCATACTCTCTTAAGCAACGGCTCATACCCCACAAACGCGGCCTCCCCATTACTACGACGGAAGAGAAGTGAAATTCTACGCTGGAATGATGAGCGGCAACGCAGCCAGCTGTGCAAGAAGACGACGATGGCGAACGTGGGAGCGCGTGCCGTGCACGAGTACGAGCGCAACCTGAGGGGCGCCAACGAGCCAGCTGCGGAAGAAGAACGACGCTCGAGCCAATGCTGATGATGATAGATTTCTGTACACAGGCAATTTCGCCTAGCTTTAAAAACACCTTATATATGCGAAAGGCCAGGAAGGTTGACTGGATGACAAACATACAGTTTGCTACCCTACACTGGGTAAAATGTTTGTTCGCAACGCGGGCCTAGAAAGAATTACCATACTGGCGTGGAGAAGAGGTTACTCACACTTCACAACAAAGCGACCGGGAACGCTATCTCAATTTGAAGCCGGCAAGATGATTCATTGATAGAATCTCTTTTTGATAAGTTGTTTCTAAAGCGAGCTGTGCCCTTCTGATAGTAGTCGTTCCTAGCATTTTCATGCCCCGACATTGATTTCACATATCACAGACTATGTGTGGCTGACTGGCTGATTGACTGATAGAATTTAGAGAGAGAGAGAGAAAGGAGATGTGCATTAGAAGCGCCGTAGTGGCCAGGACGGGATGTTTAAAATTATCGCCATTTTTTAGACGTTCGCATTTGGAGCTAGTCTAGATAGGGACAGAAATACTTTATTTTGCCTGGGTCGGCAAAAATATGCTGACACGCTGCTACATAGTGGATTTATGTTGACAGCTTAGAGTTCTTCAACGTGCACGCAAAGTTCGATACACGAGCGTCTTTACAGCCACCAATCGGACAGCAGTCGATGCGAGGCGATGAAAAGTGATGGACTCTAATCGTTACATATCCCTGGCCAAGATATTTTACCATGAGGAGTAATTGTTTTATGAAAGGAATTATATGGTAATCGCATGCCCACAGCGCCAATTGATGGAAGGAAGAAAATGTTAGAAAAAAATTGATTTGAGGTTACAAACGAAAATAAATAAAATAAATGTATCATTAAACATTAGGAAATGTGATATATTTAACTACACAATTTACAGCTTCGGTTAAACGCAAAAAAAAAATTGCCGAGGATAAGAGTTTATAGCGACATCATCGGGTAGGCTATTAAGTTCTCTTATGCCCCAAGGAAAGAAAAGTATAAAAATAAATGAATAAAGGCGCTTAAAATGAACAACACCCTTTGGAAGTTATTCATTTATACTTTATTGACGTTATCTAAACGGGCAGATGTGTGACATGACCTATCATGTCATGTTAGTCATGACTGATAGGTCACTGAACTGGCTGATAGGACTGAACCCCGTGGCATGTCATGACATTCATGCCATGACTGCTCAGGAGTCTCATTAGTTACGCCTTTAGTTATGCGAAAGCCTTCGTCATGCTCACGACTTTGACCATCAACCTTTAGCCTTTTCCTTCACTTAGTCCACATTCGAACCCATTCCATTGGTTTTCGAGTGTTCATCTTTTTTCGCTGAGTCATTGCCATTTTTGCTGAGTCATGCTCATGACTATGACTTCTACGATCATCCTTTGGTGTTTCCTTCATTTAGTAGCCACGTCAGAACCCATTTCAGTGGTTTTTGACTGTTAATAATTTTTCCGCTCAGTCATTGTCATTTTAGGCCTACATCACCTACATGACACGCATGTTGTGACATTCATGTCATGACCTATCATTCATGTTCGTCATACACTCTTGTCATACTATGGCAATTTTGGTCTTGTCATACTATGGCAATTTAAAAACGTTGCGAGACGAGAAGGTGGCAAAGACTTCCGACGCTGCTCGACAAGTGTCCAGGGGAGGTATTCTGTAAGAGTCTGCCTAGTGGACTTGGTCCATTTCGTCTGCTGTTGAAGTTCTGATTGGTTGGCTGGGCTACGCTTTAGCAGGAGCCAGGCGCAACAGCCAGTCAGCACTTCAGCAGCAGACCAAATGGACATGTTCACTAGGTGGACTTTTACAGAATACCCCTACAGTTCTCCTCTAGTCGAAAACCTCCGAGCCGCCGCTGGAGACACCGCGGCAACAGTCACGGACGCCGCGCACGTTCGGTGTGAACGCGGGCAAAACGGCCGACGGCGTCGACAACAGTTCTGCGCGTTGCTGGTGCTGCTACATGTCCAAGTTTACACATCTGATAAAACTACTATACTTACTCCGTATAGCTCTCTACTAATTTGCTATCGCAATCGATGCTTCCCCTTTCGGGTGAAACTACGACATTTTTCATTTACTTTCAAATACTGTCGGCCGTCTTGGCCGTAACAGGGTGGGTACAGCAAGTTTGCACATAACGTAAAAAATATAAACACCTTACAAACGTAAATAGGACATGAAGCAATGAATGTTGTAAATACAATGCAATAACCACCAGAACAAATAACCAAATACAAATACAATACTTTGACTAAGAAATACATGTTTGTATCATTGTGACAGTGATATCGCAAGCAGTATAAAAGAAAGACTACAGTGTGTATTTTAGAACAGCGTGACAACGTTTGCACGGCACCCTTAAGATTCAATTTCATAAGAGGTTTTTAACGCGTTCCTGCAAAGCCTTCAATGCTACTCGACGGCAAAACAGACGCCGGCAAACTGTTCCATTCATTAATCGTTCCCTGAAAAAAAATGAATAAGCGTATGTACAGGTCCAGATATGCTTTTGGAATTGAGAACATGCAATGATTGCTTGACCTGACGTTTCTAGCCTGCCTGGAAGCAAGATAGGGTGTGGTTGCAACATTGAAGTGGCCTTTTGATAACAAAAAAAGAAAGAAATTTAAGCCTAGCCAACTTCCGACGTTCAGTCAGTGGAGGCAAATCAAGCAACCGAAGCATTTCAGAAACAGAGTCAGTACGATAATACCGGCAAAGAATGAACCTTGCGGATTTTCTCTGTATCTTTTCAATGTGGTATATTAATCCCGATTGAAACGGATTCCATATGACACTGGCATACTCTAACGTCGGTCTAACGTAAGTTAAATATGCAAGTAGCTTGACGGATGTGGTTGCTAGCTTTAATTTGCGGCGAAGGAACCAAACTTTTTTTCCAGGTAGATAGATAGATAGATAGATAGATAGATAGATAGATAGATAGATAGATAGATAGATAGATAGATAGATAGATAGATAGATAGATAGATAGATAGATAGATAGATAGATAGATAGATAGGCTCAAAACGCCCGAAGTAGGCAAAGAATGCTAATCAGCAATAAAAGTGCAGTAGCTCGTGAGCCACGGTTGCCAGTCTCAACTACAGGCCGCTTTCTGAGCGCACAATCCTGGAGTGCCGGCCTATAGCCTTTTTCACCGCGCTCCCGTGGGCGCAGCCATGTTCGATCAAGTGGTGATGCTTGCCTCAAGCAAAGGACGTGCCGGACCTCTGCGGCGGACGCTCGATTTTCCCATGTGGACATTGTGTCCCCATCCCAGACATGACTGCCGATAGATACTGTTGCCCGCGCATTTATTTACCACTGCAGGTAGCCCGGTTCGGAGTACCATCAACAGTGACTGCGGTGCACCAAAAGGTGCTCAAAAGCCGCCTGCTATAAGCGTATATTTGACGCTCCAAATGTACTATGACGTCCGTGCGCCCTAATTTTCGGTCATGTTTCGGTTGGTCCGTCTGTCCTGTGAATTCGAGACCGCATTTCATTTTGGCCTGGAACTTCAGCGAGAAATAATTTATTTCCTAATGTATTTAATAGCGTTGGAATATGGCAGCGCACTTTGAAAGAAGAACGTAACACAGTGAATACAAACACGAAGGCTTAACCAACTAGCCCACCAGTATGTCTTAATATAGCGTTAGCAGCATGGTCAATCAAAACCACTTATTTTCGTACTCGAACTTCGCAGGGAAAACAGAATTTCTGTGCGTCAGTGCGACATCACGGATTTCTAAGTATACTAATGCAATTGGGCTACTTCGGCGCAACAGTGTTCGAAACTTGCAAGGTTGAGTGTTTGGCTCGTTTAGAATGCAATGTACGTACAGTGGTCAGCGATGCACACACGACACTGGGAGCGCACGGCTGCCGGCGCTTCTTGCGCCACAGGGGAGCGCTGGAAACGCCTAGCTGATGCATTGTCGTATACGATTAAATCCTTTGTGACTGACGCATCGTGACTACGTTGGGGCGCCAGCGATAACCCAGCGCTCACCGATGGGCCGTCATGCAAGTCGTTCATCACGTTTGAATCGATGAGCACTTGTACCGACAAAAGGTAAACCAGAACACAGTAGATGCCGTCGAAATACATGACGTCAAGGCGTACTGGCGAGAAAAGTTCACGGTGGCGTGGCCACCTGTGTTTCGTTCTTACACTTCTCGAGCCACCTAGTCACTGCACGAGGGGCCATTCTGCTGTTGCTGATGCGAAATTTACTGTCGCAGCTAGGCTTAATATTCATATTTATTGTCCTTTTACAACTCCACGCCAAAAGCTAGTCCTACGGAATCACTTTTGTTTTGTATTTCTACAATGTCCTAAATTCGCAAACAGTACATGATCACACGAAAAACAAGGATTTCAAGAAGCTTTATATTGGTACAAAGGTAAAGCCCTCTGGGTGCCTGTGAATGAGGGCAAAAGCAAAACAACGGAAAGCTGTCGAGTGTGGACAATTTGGAATGGATTTCAAGCAGTCCTGCACCAGGCCGAGGTTTACCTCAACCACAAAGCTTTATTGAAAGAACACTCAAATGTTTAGTTTCGAGTCATCCTCCTGCAAGCAAGTGAACGGCAAATTTTTCTCTCACTGAATTTTTTTGCGGAATCTGTCCACGAACGGGCTACCGACGTACGGAAACTTAAGGGGTTCAGCAGCTGTGTTTGGTAATGTTGATTTAACGCACGAATGGTAGTGTTCTTTTTTGATGAGTAGCATGGGAACATGGAGCGCTACCATTCGTGGCAAGTACGTACATCTCGCCGCAACCAAGTTGACGCACTTCCTCTCTGTGCGTGCCTATCTCCTGTCCCACAGTCTGGCGACATCCTGTGTGCTTCGAGTGTGGAGCGTAATGCTGAGCAATGCTAACGTTTTGCTGCCACCCTTCGATTTCACCTCGAATAATACGGGTGCAACGTCCTCCTCGGAGCCGAAACATATTGTTCCGCGAGCTTATCGCAACGGCAGATTACGCGTCTAAGGCTATCTTCCATTGCTCGTTGCGAAGAGCATGTGTGGCGCTCGTCAGGAGATACGTGACTTACGTGGGCTCGCCATGTTTCCACTCTTATTTTATTAAAATTTCTCGCACATGTATCACCGGGTGTCTTCTTGTTGCTTTGCAGCGTCAGCTGTACTGGACAGCAGCGTGCTAAATGTGGAAAGCGCTGCATGCACTCCACTGCCACGACTGTAAGGCCTGAAACGGGGATTATTAGCGCCAAACCACGGTAATAATAGCAGCGGATAGGTCACCATGGGAATGACGGCCACTACGCGGACTAGCCTAAAACTGATTCTTCTGGCTTTTGATAACTTTCCCGAAGCTGATTCCTCGTGGTACTTTAGTGATGTGACAATTGGTAGCGCTCGTTAGCCTCTAATCGCTACCATCGTACAGTTTTCAAAATACTATTTGAGGTGGGAGACTGTTTAGGCATTTCAGAAATAATTTGTTCATGATGGGCGCTGCTGTTCAACTATCATAGTGGATTATTTACACCTGTACTCTATAGCATCCAGAAATATAGTCATAAAGTAAACTTCTTGTGAACTTCTTGCGTGCGCCTAACTGCTCCGGCGAAGCTGTGCCATGCAAGTAGAACAAGATGATTGCACAGAAGCTATCAACTAAAAAGCCACTACGTGTTTTCTGAACGAAGCCGTACCCTATCCTTAAAAGAATGTACTATTCATGATTTCCGAGGTTGACTGTACAATTACAGTGACAGCTCTTCCCATCTAGTATTCTTAGTATAAAAGTCTAGCATGGCAGAAACGATGCTGACTGAAGATCGCACACTTGTACGTGTTTTGTGCATAGAAGAAAAGATTGGACGGCTAACCTTTCCAAGCTGTGATGTGTCGTGTTTTGTCATCCATCAAAACGAGGGCCACAGGACTGCGCATCTCAAGCCAATAATGTAAAACATAAATGAAAAAAAAAAAAGAACAAAGAAAGAACGGTAAATTTCAATTTTCACTACAGAAAATTTATTTCATAGGAAGAAACAGATTACTTTTCAGAAATCCCAGATATAGCATTTTTCTTGATTTTATCAGAATTGATTCCTATAGGATAAAGTGAAAAATTTGTCATTAACTTTCTAAGCGAAATGAGGTTTGTTCGTCTCTTAACCCTTTCTATGCCATGCTGCTCGTAGGCGAAGAAGGAAAAATTCAATGGTTGACTTTCCATTAGAAAGTGCCAAATGACACAGAACAAAATAAATATCTTTCAGTGAACCACATTTATTGAACAAAATGAACGTACGCATATGTGTACGCTAGAAATATGGGGTTACATTGTGTGGAACATTTCAAAGGAGTTTGCTGGTCCGTCTTCTGCGACACATAGGTATACACCTTGCACTTCTTGCATTGAAAAGCCTTGTTCTTCGTGTGCATTGCGGTAACGTGCACCTCGGAGCGCTGTTTTGCGGCACTTTGACCGACTCATGGTTGACACGATCATACCTCTGACCTCTGAAGCTCGGTTCGAAAGGGCATTTTAGGTCAATAAACGGTCTTGGAGGGGTGCTTCACTTGACTTCTCACACTTCATGAGGCCGAATGCGACCTGTAACTTGAATTCCTCGAGTTGCATTTCTGAACCCTTTACGACGCGGTACAACAACCGTGAACATCGGGAACCCCACATTCCTGACGGCAACACACGTGTACGCAACAAAGAATGGGGAAGAAGAAAGTACTTCTACTCGCTTATTCCCCAAATAGTTTACATAAGAATACTCACCGTGTATTCCTTTATCATGCCAGAAGTATCCAAAGGAAATAAATACCAAATACATCATGAGAACTTGGAAGAAAATTGAGGTACCTGCTGTCTCGGGCACTTCGAGAAGGAAGCCATATTTCTTTCTTTTGCTGCACAGTTGTCAGGATAGATGGTACAATCTATCAGGCATATTTTGAAACCTCGAGGTGGCGCAAAATACGAAATTGATAATTCAAGGTTCGGCTACACACATGATATTCGCAGTGCCTTTACACACTAGGGCAACATTTGTTGCCGCTGGGATACAAAGGGATAACTATCCTCCATTACCATTTGTGGGCGGCTTCACCAGCCCCGCAAGTTTAGGCAGATACGTCTCATATGCGCGAGCCAGTGGGTCTAGGTTTCTGAATAAGGTACAGCTCCAATCAAGGCGAGTGATGCCACTCAAGCATGGCTATATAAACTCGTAGAGCGAACACTCAGATGTGTCGCGTAGAGCCGGGTGTCTTGGCCCCAGATGTCTTGTCAGTGTTCCATGCTGTGTGCTTATCAGTGCATGTATGATCTGTTAGAACCGCATCCCCGCATGTGTCTATTTCGTACTACATGAAAGCTGCACTCATGAGGGCAGTAAAAGTTACTCACTTAATGGAATAAGCTATTTAACAATATTTTTATGTAAAGCTACAGAAAAAAAATAAGCAGACTATTTTGATGAAACACACACACACACACACACACACACACACACACACACACACACACACACACACACACACACACACACACACACACACACACACACACACACACACACACACACACACACACACACACACACACACACACACACACACACACACACACACACACACACACACACACACACACACACACACACACCACACGCGCGCGCGCGCGCGCGCGCACACACACACACACACACACACACACACACACACACACACACACACACACACACACACACACACACACACACCACACACACACACACACACACACACACACACACACACACACACACACACACACACACACACACACACACACACACACACACACACACACACGCCACACACGCACACACGCACACACGCACGCACGCACGCACGCACGCACGCACACGCACGCACACACACAAAAAAACAAGCTTTCAGAGAACAAAACAGCTTTCAGAGAACAGAGAATATATGGTACAGAAACTGCCATACTTTTCCTGTTTTCTTTTGAACAAAATATTTTTAACATTGCACTGGAAACTCTGAGCCTCAATACACACGAGCCTCGTGAAATTTAGAGAGCTAACATTTATGCGGCAGATCAAGAAACAGCCGTCAACGATCATGCCTTTACTATTGGTCTTGGTTAACTTAATGAGACGAACCAGCTGCGGAACCACAACAAAATACCCACAACAAAAAGGAAGCGGCATGGCTTATGCAAGACGTCATCTCCAGCACATACAGCACACGAACGTGCTATATAC
Organism: Dermacentor silvarum; assembly: GCF_013339745.2. Classification (NCBI taxonomy): domain Eukaryota; kingdom Metazoa; phylum Arthropoda; class Arachnida; order Ixodida; family Ixodidae; genus Dermacentor; species Dermacentor silvarum. The sequence continues at coordinate 4,237,073 of NC_051159.1, forward strand.
ACTGACGCTTCCTTACAATCGGAAAACCCCAGCCAGCGTAAGTATGCTTTTGCTTGGTACAGCTACAACAGTGGTGAACGCGGCCGACAACCGCACCAACTCAGGCAGATGTGCAAGCAATCTATGACTACGTGCACGTGACACTAGCGACAGAACAAAACGTGACACCTCTAATTCACACCATTTACATGGATTCGCAGTCGAACTTTAGAGCGTGTGCCAACATCCTCTACGGCGACGATCTACTACGAAATCTTCGACAAGAGGTCACACACCTTTGAAGTCTCGGGCACTAAGTGATAATCAAATGCATACCAGCACACAGTGGAAGATAAAATCAGTTAAGATGGCCAGCTATTATGCTATTTGCCTCGCGCGGAAAGAAGGTGCGCGCGCGCTAGCCTATGGATAATTTCATTGCCAAGGATGAAATGAATTGCCAAGGCAATGAAATTATCCATAGGCTAGCGCGCGCGCACCTTCTTTCCGCGCGAGGCAAATAGCATAATAGCTGGCCATCTTAACTGATTTTATCTTCCCTTTCGAGCTACAAAAAGCCAGGCAAAACGCACCGCCTATCTGATTCTGGCTGCTGTCACCAACCCGCTATCCATGTCACCATCCCGCTAACCAACCCCCCCCCCCCCCCCTCCCCCATCCCTTCCAAGAACCATCCCTTCCAGACAGGAACATTGCTGACGCCGTTCCTGCTCAGTCGATTCCGAGGCAATGGAGCATCAGCATCAACACCTGCCAGATGCCTCCAGTGCCAGCATCGGGCTGATCTGGACCACCTGCTCTGGAATTGTCCAGTGTACAGCGCGGTTCGGACCAAAGCGTCCCCCAGCGTACAGCGGGGCCCATTGCCGACATCACTTCACGCATGGGCGTGTCCAGCGCCATCATCATCGCCAGAGCACGACATGGAACTGTGGCGGGCTCTGCTGCCAGTACTCCGGGAACCGGCGGCACCAGCAAGGGGGGGGGGGGGGGGGGGGGGGCGGTGGATCGACTGCGTGGCGTCTCTCAGCAAGACAGGGTGCCCAGTCGGATCCACGTCACCCTTGCAGCTTCCGAGCCCACTCAAGAATTCGGAGATAGCTGACTCTGCCTCCCTTAAACCCCATCCCTTCTCCACCGCAGCGCATAAGAGCGCAAGTAAGTGGAGTTAAAGAGTTGCCAATCAAGGAACCTAAAATTCGAAGGTTTTACATCGTACTGTCAAGTAGCCAAGACCGGCATCACGAAACGATTCCTTCCGCTTGATTCTGTTTCATACTTATCATCCACATCCCGCGAGTGGTAGACCCTATACGATAACATAAGCAGAGCACCCCTAACTCCAAACATTTACGAAGCTTAAAAAAAAGTAAATTCCGGCACGGCAAATCTCACGATGACTGTCGAGGTGAACACGAGTAGCATTCAAGCAGCGTTGCGATACACCGTATTTCTGAGGACGCGGTTATTTACAATCTGTAGGGGAAAGGGGGGGGGGGGGGGGCTAAGAATGCCAATCGCAGTATTCCACGCGTGCTCCACAGCGCCACCACAGACCACAGCGTTACACCGTCCGATGCCACAAAGAAAGCTTACCGTGGTCTCCCTGGCTGCGGCCGGCATATGCATTGACATTGTCGTAGCATAGGCATATGTACGTCTTTCTTCACTGCTGATGATTGTAGTTTCTTGACACGAATCCCAAATAAGTTAACTAAATCTTTTTTTTTTTCATTTCCGTTTCAATTACGCAAGGAAAGCAGAAAATCCTGCTGGCGCGCTGCAACTATTAAAGAAACGCAACTATGTCAATCGTGTCTCAAATAAGACTTCTGACATTATAGCGGGTTTGCTTTCACGATACCTAAATCTCATATATAGAATCCTAAAATAGAAGTGATAACGGAGGTGACCGAGGAATGACTTAGGTACTACACTACAACGAAGGTGCGATAGTGGGATGTTTTGGCCACGTAATGGAGATGAACGAAGACTACATCGCAGGCTGTACTCATGCGACATGAAAATGAGTAGCCGGAGCATGGTATGGTCGCTAAAGCTAGCAAGAATGTAAGAATATTAGACGGATTAAATATTGTTTTAAAAGAAGAATGGCACAAATTTATATCTCGACGTCCTTAACATCGTTGCATTATTCACCGTATGTATTGCGCAACGTGGTTGAGACAACGTGTTCACGGGTCACATGGTTTCATGCTATGAATACGAGAGGGACATTTGGCACGGCGACCGATAACCATCCAGGGATTCATGCATACACCTGCTTTAACAGCAGTTAGGTGCTTTATGTTCGCGATTAGTTAATTTCTTTGCACAGTTTTCTGCGCTTCAGTACATGACGATCGTTCCGAGTACGTGTGTCGTCAAGTCTACATATTGTTGGGCTAGCTAGTAACACTAGATGTGCTTAATTATTGAAGCGAGGCTTTATTTGCCAGCTTTCCCGGGTTTGGAATGGCTGCTGTTTGCTGGGTCGATCAGTATCTCGGCGGATATTTTTGCGGATTTATATACGAAGGCTATATGTGCGCCAAGTGCTTGCGCCAGTGGACTGGCTTTTATGACTCTTTACGTTGACCGACCAATAAGGGCGAGTAAGCACACCTCGGTGGCTGGGTAACGAAAAAAAAAAGAATTTGCACAATACCTGAACAAATAATGTCGGCTCACAGGTTACTCTAACGCACACCGACATGTTAACGGAATGACGCATTGTATTCAGTGGCGTCTCTGATGTACTTGATTTTCATTGATTTATCAATTCGGTATGTGCCACTAGGTGTGTACCCGCTTTTGGCCAATCCTTCAAAATGGGCATGTGCCACTGTGACGCAAGATGTACAGAATTTACAGAATGTACAGGTTAGCCAGACTTAGTCCAGTTTGCCACCCTACACGTGTGGAGGGGGATGGAGGAGTGAAAGAAAGAGAGAAAGAGAGAGAGAGTGAGCATCGTACATAGCCTTCGTCCTCGTGACATCGCTGCAGTAGCAACACTGTGCAGCCGCCTGACTTGGTGCTAGCATTTCGGCATGTATCTCGTGAATGGTGTAGTGAATAAACACAAACCTGCACGAGGTGAAAGTGATGACCTTTGTGGTGGATAAACAGAAACAAGCACGCTGCACAGGATGTAAGTAAATGCAGTTGTACGCTCCACCATTGTACATGATTTAATTACCCGCTTCATTAAAGCTTCGCTTCAGATAGATTCCAACTCTGTTGGGTCTTCACAATCTTTTTAAAAATATTCTCCGCATTTATTTTTATTTCTCCTGAAAACTATCGAGTATAGTTCAATTTAGAGGCTGCGTGAGACTGTATATTTCTCGTACTAAAATGAACTTGCAATGAAAATGAGCTTCATAATTGTTGATGCTAGAATACACAATGTCATTTGACGCCGAAAGAAAGGAGCTTAGCAAGCTTACCTATACTGGCATTCATTGCCGTGGTGCTAAAACACATACTAGGGCAGCGGCACACCCAGATACTAACTTTTGAAATCGGGAACCCAATGTTAAGCTACGCTGTCGACCAGGTGCACAAAGGAACACAAAGAGTACAAAATAGCACGAAAAGCGTACAACGGAGTCTGGATTTGTGAGTATGCGAAGGCGCTTGAGGACAATAAGGAATTTTAGATTTTGCATATATACAAAGTTGGGGGACGCAAACCGCCGGGCTAAAAAAAGAATTCAGGAAGGTACACAAAAGAATGCACGCAGAGTGCGGTGCTTTGGGTGCGCCAAGGTTCGTTTTGGTCACCAAAGCTGTTTGGCTGCGCAATATCCAAGACTCCCAAGTGCCATATTTATTTCCAGTATGCGTAATACAAAACTATATGCTTTGGATTGGGATTGTTTGATTGGCACAAATTGACTGGCTAGCCGCCGTGTGCTTTACAAAGCATGGAAGGCATGCAAATCACGATGAGTTCTGCACTCACATACATTCTTTTCTGAAGTTTCTGAACATAATGAGCCATAATCGCGGTTTTCTGCTTACACAGTCAGTAGGAAAAATTGGAAATCTTCATTGCTCGCAATGGAAGAGCGGATCGCGTCTTATCACGGAAGCATACCAGGCGCTCAACTTCGCATCGTTTTGAACGCCGTGCGGCTACGCTCACCCAGTGACACAGAAAGGGCGTGCGTCAGTGAGGACGCTCCGTGTTAATCTAGCAATCGCTCGCGCTGCTGGGAGTGCCCATGCCTGCAGCGATGATGAAACGCTCTGTCACCTTCTCTTGCGGACATTGCCGTCTTTTTTTTTTTTCTCGGTCGTACTCCGCATCGTAGTGCAGGGGCGATAACGACTGTTAAAATGTTCAGCGAGAAATCAAGCGGCATTGTAGGTATGAGAGCCTCGCGGCGGTATTTTATCGTTCTCTTACACTGTTCAGCTGACGCTCGCGTGGAGGGGACGCGCGGAATCGATCGTGGATTGCACGGCCGCAGTTCAATGCGCTTCAGCGAAGGTCGGCGGGTGACTGCAGATAGTGTGTGGAGGAGAATGTCGGATGTGACACCGTAGCCGAAAAATAAAAGTGTTGTTTCTTGTTTACCGTTCCTGTACTTGCTAAAATCAGAAAGACGAGGACTTTAATGAGAAATGCGAGCTGTGCGCACAGCAGTCTCTCCCTTTCCCTTACCTCTAGTGTAGGGCAGCAAACTGGAAGCTCGTCTGGTTGACCTCCTTCCCGTTCCTCTCCTTCCGTTATCTCTCTCTCTCTCTCTCTCTCTCAAGCTGTTAACCTGGCTGATGGCCTGGCAAAACATTACACGTTTAGGCTAAGAAGTATCATATACACAGTGTTCAGGGCACGTACACGCACGAACAGACACATGCACATTCAAGTTAGTCGCAGACTCCTATTAAAAATGCTAACTCCCAAGCGTTCTACAAGTGCACTCATTGTGCGCTAACGCGCAGGTAGTTCTTCACCACGGGCCGAAAACATCCCGCAGTTCCTAGCTCGAGTAGCGGTGGAAATGTAGTCCGGCCTAAAGATATTTTTTGAAAGATATGCGCATAAAGAAGATATTGACACCTTTATGTGGCGCAGGCTGCTCCTCGTCGCAGGGCAAAGAAGACACAAAAGCGCAAGTTTATATGGAGCAAAACACACAGGACGAGGTACAAGACCGCACGCAGAAATAAATGCACGTTAGCCACTGCAAATTTAATGAGAGCACACACACCCTCTTACACACAAGCCATGGTCACATGCTTTTTGCCGCGTGCAAATACTTCATGAAAACCACTAGGAGAAAAAAGAGCCAACATAACCAATGGAAAGATGCAAGATTTAGTTTCCTAGCCCCAAGATAAAAGAAGAGCGGGCAAGCTTTCACCCAATTTTCATTTTTCAATTCATTTTTATTGTTAAGTCGGTCGTGCAAAGCTTAGGCACAGCGAAAGTGTCAATCCTCAAGTCTTACTCGCTGCTACTGCTACGTATTTACTTGGTTGCGGCTGGGTCTTACCTTGGTTTAACTTAACTACGCATCTAGGGAAGGTATTTTCGAGCGATCATTTTCGGAGGCACCTTCCCCTTCGCGACATTTCGCGTGACTAGCGCTGGACGCGTCGGCGCCTACGAGCGACAGCATTCCTGGCATGCCACAAACGCAGGCAAGCTGGCAGGAGCCGTGTCTGTGTCGGGCGAAGCGAGCGCGCACCCGCTCCGGCGGTTACTAGGCAGTGACGTCACCGCTACTGCTTCGGCGTATGCGCGGCTAGGCAACGCGGGTGGCGTCGGCAGCAGCTCTGCGTAGGGTGCCTCGATGCCCAGCGCCGCTTTCAGGGTGGGGACACCCGCGCTTTTCGGCGCCATCTTGGTTCTTTCCAATACGGAGGCGCTGGGCATGTGGCGGCTGCAGATCAACCATTGGGCTGAAAGAAAGGGCGGCGGGCGTGCTAAGGGCGATACCGACGCGATTTCAATGCAGATTTTTCTGCTTTACCATCTGATTAACAGTTTGCTTGCATAGAGTGCGCGTTTCAAAAGAGGTTGTCCGACACTTTTCGCGTGTATCGCAACCTGAAGGTAGCACGATTTGTTTGCGAGGTTACCCCTTTTTATTTACTAATTTCACTGGTAAACGATCCAGGCACAAATATTACTGGAATTGTACACTTGATGAAGTGTTAAGTTTGAAGCTCTTTTAATAGTAATCTTGCTTCTTAGGGTTTTCCCGTCATATTTATGAAACTGGGAGAAAAATTAGGAGACGTCGCATGAGTAGGCCTGCAGCAGTTCAGGTGCCTGCTGAAGAAGAAAAATGCGTTGAGAACAATTTTGAACACTCAAACACAATTTATTTGCTAAAGTAAGCACTAATTAATCCAATTTATAAGCTCTCAGAGAGGTTATCTGGTCAAAATGTGGTTGCCCTACTGCACGCTCGTACTTGCTACAGTCTTGCTAGCATAACACTCAGCTGCCTTTTCAGGAGTGTTAAGCCATCGCAGATAGATGCGGAGATGTGTGCACACAAATTACCCACGAAGTTTTCCAATCACATCTTTGAACATGGGTTTTCTGGAAAGGATACATTCTTTCCAATAATTTCCTTCAGTGCTTTCAATGGTGTTTCTTAGACAGCTCAGATCTTGAGCTTCAGAAAATGACTTAGGAACACCCTCACATTAAAAAACAAAGTCCAGAATTTGTCTGCTTGCATAAATTAAAATTTGCCGCCTTGGAAATATTCATTTAGTTGAGCAAGGTGGTGTTCCTGTCCAGGTTCTTCAGCCACTAGCATGCACATGCACACAGAGCAGTGTTCCACAGTGCGGATAATCAGCTTTAACAAAAAGCCTCCCAAGTATAGGGGAGCACATCTTCCCCAAGAGAAGAAACTTCATCTAAGTCGAGAATGAAGCCGCTTCTCTTATCACTCTTCGGTCAACAAGCACAAAGCATCACTCTTCCGACTGAGTGATGCTTTGTGATTGTTTAATTTTTGCTGAGAAAAAATCAACCAGGTAGGTACTGTCATTGATCGCGTATCCAGGAAACGAGTTTACAAGTACCCCAATACTTCTAGCTACAAAAGAAGGTCAATTCACAAACGTCTAGAATAAACCTACGCCGTCGCAACAAGTCATGCAAACACGGCGATCACACCATACTGCAGCCTTATAATCACTAGAAAAGGCACGCCAACATGTACAAGCAACTTCTCTGTGAAAATGAAAAGGATTACAAAGGGACATTATCCTTAACAAAATCATGATGTTCACTCGCACATCTTCGTTGTGTCCGTCGGTACCCAGCTGTCACGTTTTACTTTTCTTCCTTCGTTCAACGTCGCGGGGGTAACAAAATACCCGCGGCTCTTTTACGGTCGATCCAGTGCACAGAGCGACAAAGCAGCCCGTCATGTCTCGTTAACAAGCACGAACATCACAAGGGGCTGCACAAAACACGAGCTCTCGCACCACAACGCCACAAAGAATGCAAATGGAGCGCGCGTCCGTTCAGCTCGACAGCCGGCGCGAAAGAACCAACATGGCGCCGAAAAACCAGAGCGGCGGCGTGGGGCGGTTCAAAGGCTGTCCCCACCCTGTAAAGCGGCGCTGGCATCGAGGCGCCCTAGCTCTGCGCGTTGCCTCGTTGGTGCTGCTACAATTTGTTTCTATCTCTATCTCCTCTCTCATTTCCTCTTTCCCTCTCCCGAGCATTGCGCGTGCGTCGCGCATGCTCTCCTTCCCTCTCCTTAACGTCCCATGTCAAGGCAACATGTGCACCGCACGGAGAGTAGGCGAGGCACACGCTGCTCCGCGAGGTGGTTGCTAGGCAACGCAGTGATGTCATAGCTCGGCGAGGTTTTGCGACAGCAGGCGCCACTTCTTACGATTAGCTAGAACAGCGTCGCTGTTAAAAATCCAATTCACTCTTGTAGAGGGATACAGACGCAACACTAATAGAAAGATCTCACACGCTATATCTGGTTGCTGACGCGTTCCTGTGCCGTGATCTGTGCCATTTAGAATTATGCATCCAAGAAACAAAAGAAGGAACAATTCCAAGAAGGAATATAAGCTTACCACGAAAATAACTGAAAACACTGAAAACAGCCTAAGAGCCCGGACGTACTCAAAGTTGCGCACACAAGTGAAGGAAGGCATGTAAGTAACTAAAATTAACTACAAACAAGCAACTATAAAGACACGCTCAGCAGTGCCCGCTTTAGTCCGTTTATTCTTTCCTCTGTTAACATCTGTGCCACAAACACAGACAGAATAAACTACTTGTATATGCACTGGTGTGAGTCTGTGCTCGCTGATGAATTCACTTAAAAAAAAAGAAGAAAAATAAAAACGACCACCAAACGAAGGAGCAGACGAGAGCTCTAGCTCTGCTTGCCAGCTCGGATTGCACCTACGAACAAAATAAAAAGTTCTAAACCACATGCTCTGAGGCTTCTCCGTTTATAACACGCGGCCACAAGCACTCAGCGTGATTATCTTTCCGAGGTAATGCACCTGCTGAGCTCACCGTTTTCTCTTCGCTCCTTGCTATCTGACGCCCTGTTAACCATTGTAAAGAGGCGTGGCGGTACCGTTTCGTGCACTGGTACTTTACATTGACCAGGGCCGGGATAACGTAACACTATTCTAATGTGTTCTTACTAAAAAACCTCCATTAGACCCCCCCCCCCCCCCCCCCCGTGATAGGTAAAAATGGGTAGGATCCAGCGCATATAGGCGGAGCGCTGGCCATTTTGACTTATCACGGAACACCGTGTTAAGGACCACCGTGATATCGCGGACCACCGTGATTTCTGTCGAATCCGCCATACAATGGCGGATTCGGAATAAGAACAGATTAGAATAGTTTTACGTTATCCCGGCCCTAGGCATTACTTACAAACGGAATGTAACGGTAAAAGCTCAGAACGTAATTGGTTGCGTTCTGACTCCATGTATTTATGAAAGTATTGTATGATAGCATAAGTTGAGGATGTGAAGTTTCAAGTATCCCATATTAAAGATACGCGTGCGCTTTCAATGCAGCTACACTTTAGGTTTAACTTCTGGTTTAGTTATGTGATTTAACGTTCTAAAAGTGCACACTGGGTAACATTTTGAAGAGAACAGTGCAAGAGATGGGACAAGGAAGTGAGAAGCGCGCGCGCGCACGCGCGCACGCACACACACACACACACACACACACACGCACACACATACACACGCACGCACGCACGCACGCACGCATGCTTGCATACATACATACATACATACATACATACATACATACATACATACATACATACATACATACATACATACATACATACATACATACATACATACATACATACATACATACATACATACATACATACATACATACATACATACATACATACATACATACATACACGCACACAGAGCGCGGACTTCCAAGTGAGTTCCTTGTCACCAGATTACCCACTTTCAAACATTCACTGCCAACTGTACAAACCAGTACGCAGGCGTAAACTATATACCATCTGCTGCTTTCACTATCTGATGTTTGCTTTGTACCACTGGACAGGTCAGTTATCAAGGACGATGCCTGTCCCATTCGGCTCTACTTGGGCCGTTTCAATGAGAACAAGAAAGCCCTTGAATAAAACCGAAAGTGGTCAAAATAACAGCAACATAAACAATGAGTAGCTCTAAAAAGGAATATCGTCTAAAAATGAAATGTAACCGTGAAAAGCGCGTTAAAGTTACCTAACGCTAGCGAAAAAAACACGAAGACCCTTCCCCGGATTTTAAAATGGTAGAAATATCGCTCTAAAAAAGAAAAATTGAAAAAGAAACTGTGAGCAGCGTTAAGGAAACTGACGCGAGAAGCTGCGAAATGAACTCAGTTGGGAGTTAGCACTCTGCGTGTATGTGCGCCACTGGCTTGTCCCGTCCTTTGCGCTGGTCTCTTCAAAGGTGTTGCCGCTATGGCTCTGATTCAGACGTGAATGCCGACATTGTTATTATGGACACCATAGTGGGTATCACCGGATTAATTTTGACCACTGGCAGTATTTTGCAATTTCATTATGTTATGTTCTCTTTCGGCTTCTTTTCTTTCATTTTTTTTGTTTTTGCTACGCCTTTAGATATCGCCGGCTCTTTCCCAAGCTTCCCATATTTCATAATACAGAAGAAGCCTGCATTTCTTTAACGTGCACCGAAAGCACACTACAGTGCGGCCAATCCGCCTCGTGAGTATGAGCCATGAGTTGAGGCAACCCGCCTAGGTGGCTCAGTCAGCTAAGGCATTGCGCTGCTGAGCACGAGATCGCGGGATCGAATACCGGCCGCGGCGGCTGCATTTAGATGGAGGCGCGATGCAAAAATGCCGTGTGCTTCCGTTGTAGTGCACGTTAAAGAACCCCAGGTGGTAAAAATTATTCCGGAGCCTTCCACTACGGCGTGCCTCATAATCAGAACTGGTTTTGGCGCGTAAAACCCCAGAAAGAAGAAGAAGAGTGAGTTGAGGCAACAATAACAACGTTGCACGAGCGTTTTCACATTCCGCCATCATCGATATGCGGCCATGGCAGTTGGGTATCCAACATTCTACCTCGTGCTCAAGAACCGCTCACCCATAGCGGCGGTACGTCTCATATTTACGAAGGTGCAAAAGAAACAAGTACAACTTATACATACCTTTACCCTCAAAAAAAGGAAAATGCTGGTGCTATAGTTGTGCGAATGTAAAAGCAGTTTTAGAATGACAGTATTTCTGTCGGTGTTCGCTTTGCACGCCGACCAAGCTTGTCGCGATATGCTCCAATTCTGCCAGAACTCCAGATAACTGAAGCCACAAAATACCGTTCCTGCGTAAAATTTGAACGCGAAGTGCAGTGCGCCACGTAAGACTGCGCATCCGATAGTCATTAAATACGGCTGCGACATGTCTTCAAATTCGGCGCAACGTCGTTCGAGAAGTTCCTAAATAATGTTGCGCAAGAGCTGCACGTCAACCTGCCAGCTGTCTCCGTTGCACCGGGTGGTGTACGCACACATGCCAGGCGCGCAACGTGACGTGCGCGTAATCGCAGTGGCCGGCGCGATTGGCGCGGCGCCTCTATCGGTCCCTGAACCCGTTTACGGCGTCGTCGCCGCTCGAGACCTCTTTATCCACCTCTCGATATCGAGGCGGCGAAAGGGAAGCCCCGCGTGCACTCTCCCTCTTCTCTGGCGCTGCGATGATGCTTCTGCTGCGTCGGTGACATTCCGCGTGGCGCAATATCTGACACGTCTTTCACCGCCCACTATCAGCCGCACGTGGCTTTCTTCCCATTGCGGCGCTCAAAGGGCTGCCCCGTTCCGCGCACCATGGGCGCGTGCACGCAAGTGCAGTAATCGGGGCCTACAGGTTCCTAATACAGTCAGTTGCGAACTATAATGTACTGTCCAAAAATGATTCAAACTTTCATATATCTTTATTTCAGGGTAACGCGGACTACTTTGAAAGAGATGCAAAGTGGTATAGGATGTTCATGTGCGCGTTGTCCACGAATCCTCTTAATGAAGGAGTAATTAAATATACATGTATAGTACGGTCACTAATGTCGCTTTTCTCTTTTCTATATATATATATAAAAAGATTTCATTCACCGAATCAAAGCTCAAGCCCAAGTTAATTATTGGCCGAGAACATTGCGAGTCAGAAAACATTCGCGGAGACATTTAAGACTGCTTACGTGCGGCACCTTTGGTGAAATGTTTTCGATTGATGTTTTCGAGATGCATTAAAGTTCTTTCAGCTGATTCGGTGTCTGTGTTTGCGTATACGTTGGCCACAGACTGGCTCATTTTATACACTCGTGACGTGGCGCCACCTCCTCCCCATTGGCTGCGCCGTCACGTGCCCAATGACGCACGCACTAGGCCACACGAGCCAGATGGCTGCGACGAGGCGTGTACAATGGCGCACGCACTAGGCACACCTTTAGTTCAGCCAGAACCGCGGAGCCACCGTGGCGTCGGGCAAGCGTCTCACACAGTGGAGATCCTGGTTGGATTCCCACCCAGACCGAAATATACCAAATTGGCTTTTCAAAGCCATTAATTTACATTGTTTACAGGAACCTCCCCGAGAAATTTGACGTCAGTCCGACCATTTTTGATGTGTTTTTACTCTTTGAGCCATCGGCCATTTTTGGTACCATCGCTCGGTCACGCCGCCGACGACGGCGCGGGATTTTCGCATAATGGGGCATACATGTATAATGCTCTCGCATTAAAACTATTCTTCATCGTTTGTGTGACGCGGCACCTCGAATATCCCGTCAGACAAGGCAAGTACGGTCGTGTGTAGTAATACTCAGCACATTAAAGTTAAATGAAGCCACATGGAGTTAGTTCACAGAGGGTTCAATTTGCCCAAATGTTAATGTCCGTGATTTTTTTTTTTTTGTGTGTTTTTTCCCTTAGTATAGACAAAAATGGACAAAAGTGGCAAAAGCAAGCCGCGCACGCAGATGTGCATGCACACAATTGAATTGAATTTATTCCGCAACAAGACAAAGTTACGAGGAGGGCAGGTAAAAGCTGTAGGAACAGCTGCACACACGCAATTACTGGGAGTTTAGCGTGCGCACAGCGTTTACGACATTCCTGACGTATTATGTTTCATTTGAAGTGCGTGCAAGATGGATGTGGCCAGGTGCTGTAAACTCACCTTGTCAAAGGAGAAATCACGTTTTTTATTACAAGAGTGCGAAGCTTGGCTAGTAGGTTGAACCTCAGTGTTCTAAAGAAACACCGCTAGGTACACAGTAAAACGAACACAGGACCTATGTCGTTGTACCAGACAGACCCTGTGTCAGCGCGTCTGTGCAGAATTCGCTAAAAGGCAGCTCGACGCATCCGATTGTCCACTCCGACAGAAAACACTTGTTATAATGGACATCTTTAATAATAAAGCTGCACTGCACCACTCTTATTTCGCTCGCAGAGACTTCACTGTAGGCAATTAACTGCGTTGATTTTGTACTTTTGATAAGAGAGCCTTGTCGAGACGTAGCGATTCTAAGCCAGCTTTGCTGCAAAACGACAAAAAGGCCAAGTGGATGCATTCTCACGCTCATCTCAATTGCCACAGTAGACTCCTGTGTACTGAGTGACCCTCATATATTGCCGATTCCGTTGCCGTACTGATTCCGAAGCAAAAAAAAATAAAAAATAATAATTTAAAAAATTCAATCGATGCTTTAGCGTGTAAGAGTCGTGTTCGTGTCCGAGTTTGTGTCCTTGGGAACGCTGGAGACTGCATCAGCCTTGGCTGTGCTTTCGGTAGCACAACTACATTACAGGCGGCATACAGTTTTCAAGAAGCTGAAGCCAGAACATGCAGCGGAGACAGAGAAACGCGTTCAGCAAGTGACAAGGCAAGCGCCTCACGAACGCAGATAAGGAACCTTGACAGCTCTCAAAATGAAATCGGAGAAAGGTTGAGACAGTTGTCGCTGAGCAACATCGGGTAGAGGAAGGCCCAAGGAAGGCAGAAAGACTCTGATTGATTACTATTGCCCGGGAAATAAAGCAACAGTTTTGGAAATCTTTAAAACACGTGTAACAGCGGAGCAGTTTAAGACGGCCGTTATTCCGTTAGTCGTCCACAAAAAATGTGGCCCGATCCTGGCGGTAGTGCAGCAAGGGTCCAAGCGCAATGGCACAACTAGCGAAGCTGAGCCTCACTAAATCTAGCTAAGCATGTTTGGGACTACTTACGCTTAAAAAAATTAAATAAATTATGGGGTTTTACGTGCCAAAACCACGATCTGATTACGAGGCGCGCCGTAGTGGGGGACTCCGGAAATTTGGACCACCTAGGGCTCTTTAACGTGCACCTAAATCTAAGTATACACGGGTGTTTTCGCATTTCGCTCCCATCGAAATGCGGCCGCCGTGGCCGAGATTCGATCCCGCGACCTCGTGCTCAGCAGCCCAACACCATAGCCACTGAGAAACCACGGCGGGTTACTTAAGCTTAGTCAGTCATCGATAGCCTATCGATGGCCAATCAATAGCTAATAGATAATCGATCAATAATCACTAAATTCCGGAAAACGCAGGGGATGACTTGGTAGTGCTTAGCCTAGCCCAAATACGTGGCCAATACCTTGCGATAGCCAATCGATAGCTAATCAATAGCTAATCGATAATCGATCAATAATCACTAAATTCTGGAAAATACTGGGGATTACTTGGTAGTACTTAGCCTAGCCGAAAAGCCAGGACCAGCTAGGTGTCCATCAGCTCCGCTGTCTCCTTAGAATTGCGCCTCCAGTGGAAGCTACGCTAGTTTTCTTTCTTTTTTTTTTTTTGAGTTAGCATTTTTCTGCCAAACTCAACATCTAGAAAAACCGTCATTTCCAAAGCGCGCTGCCAAAACGTGCTGTCAAAGTGGTTTCCAGACTTAACTAGGAGGAACAAGACTGTACTTGTTGAATTTCTATATTGCTTCAAACGTAGAAAAAATACCTGGCCTCGTATTCACAAAAAAACCTTTTACGCTAGAACTGTTCGCGAGAGAACGCTTTAGCCAATCCTAATGTTGGACATATCATTACCGAAGGTGGTCGGCCAATAAAAAACAGCACTTACGAACAAAACGCTTTCATAATTCGGTCCCTGATTTAAAGCAACCACTAAAGACACGAAAGTAAAACTTCGTTTTCAGGTGATTGGACGTTAACAAAAAAGAAACAAGAAGAAACATAGAATGAAAAGCAGCTGCCCTTATCCTGTACTATGGGCAATCCACAAAGTATCGGTTCAGGAAAAATGTAGTATCTTAATTATTTTTGTAAGAATAGTTTTCCTAAGCTAAAATTCTCAGTTGTGCAATGTGGTCACCATAACGTTTATTCGTTTGCACTATAGAGTAACAAAATTTCAAATTTGTTCTAATGACAGTAAGTTTATTTATACGGGAAGAATTAATCAAAATCGGTGCTCTAGTTCTAAAGTTGAATCTTCATGTGGGCATGCAGTAAGCAGTTATGCAGAGAGTGTGTCTTCTCACCGCCTGACATTCTTAATTGGTATTGTTTCACTTTTCTTGTAAATAATTATTGCAGTTGTGCAATGGCTGTAGATATCCTAACGTATTCACGTAAGCTTCATATATTCCTTGCTTATGCAACGCCCCATGATTGCTGTCATCTCTACTGAATCGAACGGCCCACCTGGTAAGCCAGAAGGAAAGACTACTACGCACAATAGCGGGACGCTGCGTCTTGAAGCGTCTTGGATATTCCGTACGGAAGACCAGCGCACTGACCAAAATCCCAACACGGATACAAGAAACTATGCATGTCTCACTGATTCCCAGGAACATGCACCCAAATTTCAACATCGGACGGAGACAAGCCCGAGTGCAGGCGCTCGCGAGAAAGCATGAAAACCACCCCAATGTCTTGTACGTAGACGTGACCAGCACCGCAAGAAGCAGCGCATTCGTCACCAGGCACCAGCGTAGTCGACAATCACGGGACCGAAATAAATGCGTCGTCGGTTTCCAGAGTGAGCGCTGCGGAGGCAGAGGAACTAGCGATAGCGTTAGCCATCACGTCGAGACCACACTGGGGTTGCGTCATAGTTCTGACGGACTCTCAGACGGCATGCAGAAATTATTCCATGGCCAAAATTTCCAGGGCCGCACATCGCATTCTGAATGGAGTTCACCAACTGCCACCATACATACAAGTCGTGTGGACTCCGGGGCATGAGTCCTTACGCGGCAATCAGCAGGCACACGCCTACGCCCGAGCGCATGCAGACCGGGAGCCGTGAGATGACCGCGCCGAGCAGTTCCAACCAGAGCCCATACCATTAACCTACACGCACATTTTACAACACTATCGCCTTTCACGAAGAACACTACCCCCACCGCATAATGCTCTGACGCGAGAGGAAGCCGTAATATAGCGAAAACTTCAAAGAAACACGTATCCACATTTGAGCCTTTACCACGCCATACACCCTGCACTGTATTCCTATAAATGCCCACACTGCGATCAATGCGCAACGCTTTACCACATGGTATGGGCTTGTGCAAACACACCACAGCTCACACCCATAACACACCCCACTACACGGCAATGGGAGGCAGCACTGTCCAGCTCCGAATCGACGGACCAGCTCAACCTGGTCAACCGAGCGAGAAGGGCAGCTAAGGCCGCTGGACTCCTGGACTGAGGGGACCACGCACTGCGGAGCGGAGGAGCTACCTACGCTAGCGTGCTATTTTGATTAAAGTTTATTCTCTCTCTCTCTCCGTGTTCGTTGTCTATAAAGGTCACATCGAGGGAGGGGTTGGTTCTTTCTCCTTCTAATTAGGAACATGGATGCCGGCCATTGTTGAATATCAATTTCAATCAATCAATCAATCAAATCATTTTTTGTTTCCCAGTATACATGCGTGATAGTCATTTTGGGCTAGAAGCTACATAGGTAGCGTGACGTGTCACTAACCTATGTCACTAACCGCCGCTAACCCGCAGCAGAACTGATAGTTGGGCGAGTTGGTACGTATTCATAGTGAAATATTTAGCGCGCACAATAGACAAGGACACAGTGAAGGTGGACATACGAGCGCTAAACCGATTGCTGGCCTCATGGAACTGAGCTATGTTCTGATAACATTATAAGTTGCCGTAGTGAATATTTTGTACAACACCGAAATCTCGCGAAATGTTCTATATATAAATTCTTTAACGTCCATTATTTTGAGGATTAATATAATTTGGCATTCTCCCGACTCACTGGTACATCTGAAATGATAGGGCACTACAGATAAAGGGTCGCAGAAAAGGGTCCCAGCAAAGCGTCGCAATGCTTTTTAGTACAATATCACCGCCGTCGTTTACCAGGTGCACCATCATTACATCTCTTGCCGGTTTTTGTCCTGGACTTATCTTCCAACGACTTTGTAACTACAGCTCTAGTTACACTTGGAACTTTCATATCTTCTGTGAAAATGCGTCGAATCCCGGCTACGTGGCCTTTCTAGGCATAGTATAGCCTTGTTATACATGATGATGACAGTAGTTTCAAGAAGGCTGTAACTATTAAATGTGAACGATGATGACATGACACCATCATCATGTTAAACCAACTCACCCAACTAGGTGTACTGACCGACTTTATTAAATGTATTTTATATGTAAACGTACGCCTGTTCTATTACGCTAATTTCTTGTTTTCTGGACCTCCTGTATATACGTTCATTGCTGTGAGTAATGCAATGGTGGTTAATCTGCGATTATAAACGAACGATCAAGTTTTATATGGAATTATCGAGCTTTGCCATTTGTTTCGCCATCTATACTGACCAATGCCCTACGTAGTGATTTCGCCTTCATGGAAGAGTCTCCACGCTAGCACGATCATGACACCAGGCGTCGCCGGCCCATCTGTCCTCGCTACAATTTACAGAGACGATCGCTCGCAATCGCGATAGCGCGCTTTGACCAAATACCTTTAACTGAGTAAATAATCTTATGGTGCCGACATCACAAGCCATCGCAGCGGAGGGTGACGATGGCACTGTCGCAGGTTTTAAGGACAACAGACTTGGACAAGCGGCTGTAGCCTGAAGTGACATTTGTAGTGCTACAGGTGCTACTGTGCTGTGCGGTGATAGTATGCGGTGACAGTGACCGACTGTGATTGTCCATTTGTGCTCCCTTTCTTTCTCTCTCTCTACTTTCCTGTCACTCTACCTTATCCTTCCCTCTCTCCTCAGCGTAAGGTAGGAAAGCGGATCTTCCACTCTGGTTATAACCTCCCTGTCTTTACCCTTTCTCCTCTCTCTTGCCTTCATGGTCACTTGGATAAGTCAACGAACAATAAATATATCAAGAAAGCCTTGTCTGAATATATATTTATACATGAGCCACGCGTGGAGCGGCGGTCGTACACAATGCGCTTCGGATGTCGCAATACGTCGTGTGGCTACACTGCTTAAATGGTAATCGCATCCCTTCCCTACATCCTCAGGTTTTTGCAGCCACAATTTCCGCAGAAACCATCTCTGAAGAGCCCTTGAAGAGAGGCACATACGCAGTGACACATACACAGGGGTCCAAGCTGGCGTCGATGAGGTTAGCCGAGGACAAACGGACGAACAGACATACCGCAAACTGGTAAAGTTTCCAAATAAATCTAATCAAATAAATAAATACAACCATAATATCTACCTTACGCACTGCATGCTCAAGCAGGCAGGAAACTAGCGCACAACTGTCGCATAGAATGCAAGTCCCACCACCTTTATTGAAAGGCTAAAGAACTCCTGCCCAAAGAGAGTTTTGCGGGCACTTCCAGTATTATGCTACTTTGAAGACCACATTTTTGAAGGCGAGTTTGCATTCCAGTATGTAATTTTACATATAGATAAATAGAGACCAGTGTAGAATTAACGTATGTGCTCCCGCCATGATTGCGGGTAAATAAACGTTATGGTAGCAGTGCGTGCTAGAACACGGTCTCTTCTATTCCTTGTGCCTTAAGCTTGAAACGTCGCCGTGGTTTTGCTATAGCTGCCTTTATCGCAGAAACAAAAGCTTGCGCTGATTACGTGAAACTATATGTGAGCAAGAAAAAAGATAAGCGGTTCCCTACTAATCCGGACACAGAACTTATCGACGACAGAATGAAGACTTCGAAAGCCTATTCTCATTGCAAACTAGATTTTATCGGAGATAACCAACCATATATGTGTATATAACTTGCACGCACCGAACGTTTTATGCCGCAGGGCAAATTTTTGCATTAAAAAAGAAAGGGAGAAAATCTACCCAAGGTTGCAAGCCATTGTGGAGCACCTACAGTATGCTGGATGAAATCATAGAGTCAAAGTTGTTGTCTATTGACCACCGTAGGGATGTGGGCATAATTGTTAGGTTGCACTCCCGCGTAACGGAAGGAAGGCAGATTTGTTGCCGACGCTCGGGTCAAGCAGAAACAAAAGGACTGCCGCAGGCAGACGGCCATTCTATCACTGCTTCTCCCTGACCTGCTGATTTCTTTATTCTAACATTGAAAATATTGGACGAAAGAGTAGTGGCAGAATTCATCGCACGATGACGGTGGATGTTAATGCGTTTATAGCGTTCAAATAATGTAGCCATACGCTGTATTTAAGTTAACTTGTCGTGCCTGCTTACAGAGGCTAAAGGCTACATAGCCTGACAAAAGGCCTCTGTTCCTATTATAGTTCGGCACGCAGGGCGATGTACATGACACAATATTGCACCTCTAATCAATCCGGAAAAAAAAATATTTCACAGCAGAAAAAAGGAGCACAAAAAAAGCAAAGAATTATGGCGCAAGTCATGGTACATTGTCAACATTCACCCAACTAAGGTAACACAGAGAAAGACATCATTTATGAGCCGTGCTCCCTCCTATACAGCCGTGCTCCTCTATCCCGCTTTCCTTTGAACACGCGGTGCAATCTCGCGGCATGCGCGCGAACTTCCGCGCGATGTTCTTCGGTGCTCAAACTGAGAATGAATCCCTCGCTGCCTGCGGGCTGCTAAAGCGACGGCCTGTGGTGCTTGAGGAACCCGTGTGACGCGGGTTTGGATATGCTCAGCGCAGGACAAATTAAAAGAGTTTTAAGAGAGTCGAGATGTGTGAAATTCCCCGAGAATCCTAATCGGGATAATATTTTGCCGGCCATTCGCCAACCGCTGGTTTCAAACCGAAGGTCAAACATGGCCAAACCACAATGGCCAAACATGAACAAATTATTGATTCGCCAAACACTTACAGGCACACCACAATAATATACCGTTGGTAACATGCTACAGTAGCAAAACTAGGAGCATAGGTCAGAGAGAGAAGGAGAAAGAGCGCGAAGTCGACCGGGCATGCGATATGAAGCTAGTGTAGTTAGAAAGCCAGAAAAAAAATTTTGAACGATAGGAGAAATGCGGATGGCGCACGGTTAGATAAGAAGCAGGGAAAGATAGCGGTAGTACTCTTAGCGCCACTTCGTGGTACTTCAGACACTTTGCGTTTACCATACGAAGTACGGGAAGCGGATATAGCCTGTAGTTTGTGCCATTTTACGGCCGTAGGAATTTTTCTGGCAGTCGCGGAAGATGAGTCGGGCTTCCCATGCAAAGTTGGTCCTTTGTTTGGTCGATGGCTCTTCTGTGACGAATCATGTAGTGCCATGCGTTCGTGGCTCATTGCTGCGGATATTCAAACAGGTCAGTTGGCACGCTGGATCTGCGCGCTGAACAGGTTGCTAGACTCTGGTCGTGAACAGCAGCGCGGAATGCAGAATAACTTGTACGTGCTTCACGGCAGTAAGCAAGGCAAAAAGTCGTGAAGCGCGTTGCTTTTCACAATGCAGTATTGTACGTAAACGGGACACTTTCATTTGCCCTCTAACAGTGAAAAGGGAAACGGTGTCTACATTCCTTATCAAACTCTTTCTGCCTAAAACAAGGTGCTCCTGCGAAAGGGAGAGAGAGAAAGACTTAAAGCCCCTATCCTACCGGGAACAGGCGTGCACGCGAAGCTTGTCCAACCATAGGGGAGGGGTTGGTTAGTGTTTGGAGCATTTGAGACACATTAAAGAGACATTGTTGTTGGTGGATGAGAAACGGCGGATTCGCCCGGCGATCTCGCGCACGTTTTCGGGCCCGCTCCCCCCCCCCCCCCCCCTTTTTTTTTTGTTGAAGGCTGCCTCCTCTTCGGCGGAGCGGACCAAGCGCGGTCTACCCATAGTGCAGCTGGCCTTGAACTGGCGAGAAACGGCACGCGCGGAGCGAACGGACCCTCCTTTCCCTTCTCTGGAGGGAGGGAGTGCTTGTGATTGGCTGGAACAGTGGCGTGATCAGGCGCGCTACTCGTGCGGGCGGAGGGTTTTGCCGCATGCCAGCTGTGGGTGAGGAGGGTTTTCGGCCGCCAGCTGCGGGTGAGGAGGTTTTTCGCGTACGACGACAGCCACACCGACGGCACGAGTCGGGCAATATAAGCTTCGCTTGAATAGGTTCGTTATAGCTCAATGCTAAGTCCAGAGCTTCTGTTTGGTTATTGCCATTGCGTACCAGGTCTCGCTCAGCACGTCACGTACATGCAGATAAAAGTGTGAAGGAGCTTCTGCAATGCGCCACTTTCAAATATTGCGCAGTTGTTTCTTTCTTTCTTTTCTTTTTTTTATCCGGGACGTTGTTCTATTGCGCGGCGTCCTGCCGTTTATCATCACCGAATGAAGGACAGCGTTTACGGCGCAGGGTCGCAGAAGGCGTTTTACAAGTGATATAAACGAGCAATTGGAGGATCACTCCAGAAGACGAGAGTGCTACTGCAGAACAGTCTGTCAAACAATAATTTTAGAAGCTCAATACGTGAAGAACAAGCAGATGCTGCTGCCATGCGAGCAATTGGCTTTTGGGATGCGTCGAATAAACAAAGTACACTGGTATCAGCTGATATATCTAAAGGAAGCACCGTGTTACGTTCGGTTAATCAGGTCAGTGGTGCCAAGCCTAGAGAACGTTTGGAACTGCATAGGATGATATTTTGATTAATCTAGGGAATTTTGATATATTGCCATTTCATCCTAACGTAATTATTTATTTACTACATACCTGCTTCGCTCATGTGGGCATTACAGCAGGGGGGGGGGGGTTACATAATAAAGGAAGAAATAAATGATCCCATACATAGAATGCGGTAAAATGCATCATTTTTGTCATCACCGCACTGATCGGAAGAGAGACAGGACTGCAGGGTTTACGCGGGAGTACAAAATTGTGCTACATGGCTTGTGAATGGCATGCTGCGCATCGCATACGATAAAACAAGAAATAAGTAACATATACGCTCTTTTTTGTTTTTAACAGCGAATCTGTTTAAGCCAGCCGTAATTTGTTGTGCGTATCGAGAAACTACTATGAAAGAAAATAACATAAACTTTCTTGTCGAAGCGGGATTCGAGCCCGCGTACCTCCGGTCCCAAAGCGAGCGTCGTAACCACTATAGCTATACAGCCACGCTTGCAGAACATGCATTTATGCGAACCATATGATTGCGGTCGAGCGTCGTCGTCTTCCTCCACAGCTGGTGCGTTCGTACGCTCGTGCTCTGCGAGGTGAAGAGGTTTTGCGCGCTATGAGAGCGAGAGAGAGAGGGAGAGAGAGAGACGCATTCACGGAGCGGGTCTCCCGGAACGCGGTGTCGGTGTTGCAAGCTGCGCTATGCAACGCGCATTGACGGCCGTAAGTCCGAGACGCGCGAAAACAAATTATCATCACCACGAGTAATAAGTTGGAAAGTTCACGCGCACTTCCGGAAAACGCTGGGCTATAGGATCGCCCAATTTCGCTGTTTAAAGCGTTGCGCGGCCGAGTGCAAGGTTAAGCATTTTTTTGTTTTAGGGAACACAGCAAAAAGAAAAGAAGAAACCCGGTACTAAGAGGCTATCGACGGTTCGGGGTTTATTGCCATGTCGTGCGCAGGTACACAGAAAG
The DNA here is from genome assembly GCF_013339745.2 of Dermacentor silvarum. Taxonomy (NCBI): domain Eukaryota; kingdom Metazoa; phylum Arthropoda; class Arachnida; order Ixodida; family Ixodidae; genus Dermacentor; species Dermacentor silvarum. Next base: position 4,259,602 of record NC_051159.1, read on the forward strand.
AGAAGCGCGCCCAGTCGAGTCGGGTGGCAAGCTACAGCCGGTGCACACCTTCCCGGCCACACAGTATGAAGCGCAGCCAGCGAGTGTGGGGTGCCGGCCTGCGATGGAAAGGAACTTTTCCGAGATGCATCCACGAACCGCGGCACTGCGCTATTCTTGAAGCAACGGAAACAGGTACGGCGTACTCGGCCGCTGCTCGCGTGCGTTGCTGCGCGCACAGCCAGCGGTGCCGCGGAGGCTGCCAACAACTGGGTCAACGTGCTGCGGCCGGAAGCATGCGCACCTACGCCACCAGGGAGAGGAGGGCAACGCGCGGCCGCTGCCATGTCGCGCTGCCGACTGCGTCACGCTGCTGCTGCTCACCACTGGCTGTGCATGGTTCTCGAGCTCCACTGCACTTGTGACGTGGGTGAAGAAGGGGATGCACTGGAACCTCAATAAAGAAATATTAAATTCCGGGACACTACGTTCCAAAATCACGATCTTATTATGAGTACTGGTGGACTACCGAATGTTTTTGACTACCTGGCGTTCATTAACGGGCACCTGCACGGTGCACGAGGGATTTTGCATTCCGACCACATCGGAATGCAGCCGCCGCGGCCGGGAATGAACCTGCGATCTCGTGTTCCGCAGTGCAACGCCATAGCCACTGAGTTCCCACGACGGGCTGCACTGGAACTAAGCACATGGAGGAGGTCACGACGGCAGGACAGGTGCCCGGTGCGCTTCGGCAACGTTAGCCCTTGAGCATGAACGAAGCACGGGACTCCATTCCTCGGTTATTGCGACGATACCAGCCGCACATGGATTACATGCTAGAGACCGATTTGAATGTGTTCGGTTTTTCACTGTGTTGTCGACAAATGAATAAGTAAAAGTGTAAGAAAAAAATACATTCTTTGTTCATTATTCACGTGATTTACTGTGTGATATGAAAGCCCATACTATATTTGCCAAATAGTTGTACGGCAATATACAGCGATGGAATAGGTGCACATCGCTGGCCATTTCATCTCACTTCTGAATCCCGAAGATCCATTGCGACGTACTGTGCTAGAATTGCAACGAATAAAATTGACTGGAATGTAAATTCATATAGGCTTCTCTATTGGTTTTCAGAATTATGTAATATACTGCTCCTAGGAGCACATCCATCTGTATTATACCGGGTGTGTTATTTTTTTAGACCATACAGAATTTTTGAAAATTGATCGCGGCAGATAGCATAATTCTAGTCATTGAGCCGAATTACACAAAGAGGCGGACATTACTTCCGCGAAAAATTGAAATCCATAGTCGACTAATAACAAAAATTATTGATTATCGTTTTGATTAATTACTTTGCGACACATATTGCGATTTAAGAATTGCTGCCGGTGAGTTAGCAAAGCGTCTCCACTTGAAACGAATTTTCAGGATGACGCCAGTTTTGAGATATTCGTTCCCAAAGTGTGCGACGAAACACATGGCCGTTCCAGCTACTTTTGTTGGTGAATGCTTAGAGCGGCGGTTTGTTAACAGACTAATTAAGTGGAACAACAGTAAATTTCTAGCGCGTTTCATGGCGCATACGCGTATATCAAAATCCGTGCGGTCCTTACAATTTGTTCTAATTGCATACGCCTCGCACGCTCACTGATTACCATTCGTAAACTGGAATATGCTCAGTAAAGAAATTAATTAGAAAGTTAATTAGGAAATTTTGTTATGTAATCGGTTCTGTATTTCGATTTCTCGTGCGAATAATGTCCACCGCTTCGAGTAATCCAGCTGAAGGAGTACAATTACGCTATCTGGGGCAAGCGATTCCTAAAAATTGGGTATGGTCTGAAAAAAAAAATAATAAAAAAGCTACTTAGATAACAAGTGACATGCAAGGGTTACGCTCATGGGCAACCATATTGTCACATGGAACAAGGACATTTTATTGCTTTATTCGGCTTCATTTCAAGGCCACTTCTTCAGTCAGCAATTCAAGTATCCGTGGTTCGTAATATGAGTGAATTTCGGCTCTAATTTTACTGAAACAGCAGTTAAATGCTTGAAACTAGATCTACATTGCCCGTCCATCCATTCCGTTACGTGGATGACGACTGTCGTCGTCATCGACGTATTTTTCTCGTCGCTTAACTTCTCGCCGCAGCTTAACTATCTTCATAGAATGAAGAAAAATAAAACTTTGTGCTCGACCGCCACCACTAGGATTCGAACCCATGTCCCTGTACACTGGAAAGATGGTCGCGCTATAATCACTGTGCTGTCGCTCAACAGACAGCACTGGGCAATAGCTGCAGGCTTTTGCGTTCTACGCAGGCTCTTACAGAGCGGTTGAACTATTATGCATGACTTTCGGAGGCCAAGGTAAGCAATACTGCACCGGACGAGGGTAACATAGTGTACATCGCGTAAAAATTGTTCTTTAAAAAGAAGGTGGTATACGTTGGCGCACAATACTTGGATGCAATGCTCGTGAAGACAGTTTCGAAAGCAGAAAAGAGGCGCAGGACTATGTGACAATGTGACGATCAGCCTCAAACATGACGCATACTGGAGGATGCACCAAGATTGAACAATTTGGAGGAAAACAACGACGAAAGCATCGGTGAGGTAACAACGACGACGTCGCAACGATTACGCCACATGATTTATTACATAGTAGGTCACAGAAATCACACCCACTAAGTGTCCGATATAGCGGTACTGCAAATGTCCAGGCATGAAATTGTGGCAGAAGCCATCCCAGGGTGTCGGCTGACGTTAATGCGATTAACTCTGAAGCACTGTAGCGACATACCTCATTGCGACCGCCGATGCGTGTCATACATGAGGCGTGTACTGTAGCCAAGCTCCTCTCTCGCGCTTCCCTCCGGACAAGCTGTGCCATCTGGCGGCGTCACCATGATGTCCGCACGTGCCACGTGCCGGCATGTATCATCATCATCATCATCATCATCATCATCATCATCATCATCATCATCATCATCATCATCAGCCTATATTTATGTCCACTGCAGGACGAAGGCCTCTCATCTCCAAGTACCCCTGTCTTGCGCTAGCTGATTCCCACTTGCGCCTGCAAATTTCCTAACTTCATCACCCACCTAGTTTTCTGCCTTCCTCGACTGCCCTTCCACTCTCTTGGCACCAATCCTGTAACTCTAATGGTCCACCGGTTATCCATCCTACGCATTACATGGCCTGCCCAGCTCCATTCTTTTTTCTCTTAATGCCAATTAGAATATCGGCTATCCACGTCTGCTCTCTGATACAAACCGCTCTCTTCTTCTCTCTTAACGTTAGGCCTAACAGGTTTCTTTCCATCGCTCCTTGTGCGCTCCTTAACATTTACCGGTAGGTAGCCGACGGCAGCTCTATAGTGTGCCTCCCACAGCCACAACGGATGCTGTTCAACAATGCCGTTTGGGGTTGGACAAGGCGCGCCCAGAGACCACACACGTAATCTTAACAGGGCCTTCATTCGGGATGCTAACCCCCACAAGGAGCCGAGCACCAGGCCGTGGGACATCTCTACCAATTAGAAAAAATCCGGTGGGTCTCCGGCGGCATCGGGATTTTAGCCCTGTACCTCCCTCACATGAGGTGGCCGGATGCTCTACCACTAGGACATCGCCCCGGCCTAATGGAAGAGTTCGGCGTTTCATATGCATTTGAATATTGAAGCTGAAATTGGCGCCATGCCTGAACTTCCTCTTAATACGGCAACAATAACGAAGGTCTGCAAGAATAGTTCCCCCCAGGTAAGAGTGGTTGTGCCCCCGGTGATAACTTCTGCCCCCCGGTAAAAATAGTTCCCCTACACTAGGGGGCAGAAGTCGCTGGCTATCGGCCAGCTGGACCGCGATTTTGTAGCGAGGCCTTCCGCTCGATTATATGCTACGCTTATCATCCACCGTTCCCGACCAGCTGATCTCACTGATAACGCGGGTGGAGCGTCGTCCTGAACACTGACGAAAGTCGAGAAGGGCAAAAGGTCATTAGCACAAGAAAAGGCATCGCTACATGCTGTCATATTGGCAGAATATGCCGTAACTTCTCGTTGCAATATCCTCAGTACGACCCAGCGACAGGGAATTCTTTTTTTCCTTGGGAGTTTGCCCATCGGCGCCAATGATTACGTAAGGAGCTTACTTTCCTTTTATGTGTAAAAATACTGCACAGAAATTTGGCTATGACGAGCAAGTGATTTATTTCGATGAAAGAAAATTTTCGCAATTATTGTGTCGCCGGCTTCTCATGAAACAATCAATTCTTCAATGACCAAATTGTATAAGGAAAAGTGAAAAACGTTCCGGCAATACAGCATATTTCATACAGACGCACACACACACACACACACACACGCGCGCATGACACGCTAAGTGTTAATACGTGGACACAATATCACTTTCATTACAAATGACTACTAAGGTGTTTAGCAGATCGCTGTAATGACGCGTTACTCCAAGGCCCGAGCAACTTTTCGACACTGAACGGTTTTAAAATCACATCACTGGAGCAGTTTTCTTCCACACTTCTGGAAAATTTCCTAAGGTGATGTGATTTACGTTTTGCATTTCGCTGAGTTCTGCCCGAAAATTTGCATAAAAACAGAAAACTATTTAGATGAGTCACCACAGCAATCAGGTTTACTGGCGTTACAACACACAAGCATCTGGGCATTCTTGCGATTGAAAAGAAGTCCTAATGGCAGGCTTAAGAATGGATACATTAAGCTTGAGTCTTCATTTAAGTATCATTATTGTCTTATTTTCTAACGTCAAGCAGATGCACTTGCATTCACTATCACTAACCCACTGACACCGATAATATTGATACAATAATTGTCACCTCACACTTGGCCCATTTTCTTGTTTCTTTCTTTTTCGAAGTGTGTAACGGGCTTCGCAATCAGCGGTCGATCCTGCGAGCACATGGTACTACTGACGCGAAGCCTCTCGATTGAAAACGTTCCGAGAGTTCCGCCTGAGTTTTGTCACTAGTTGGCTTCGCTATGTTATACCTGATTACCACATTCGACAAGACTCTGAGGCATGATTTGCTTTATGGTGCTGCTATGAATGGAATGGACGGTCGCGAAAGTCTTCAGCTACCCTACTCTTTCATTTCTGGATTGAAGAGGAAGACGACATCATACTTCCCCTGCAATGTCACCCAAGTACCAGTCGACCTGTTGTCGTGCGTATGAAGGAACATGAAGAACCCACCCGACCGAGACGCCTCTCCTCCTAGTATCATTTTGCGGGACCACAATACATAGGTACGAGCACGTGGTATGGGCGTTCGTGTTAAGTTCTTGTGGGACTCACTCTGTAGGTGTCTTGCCAGTTTGCGTGTCCTGTCCTTCAAACACATCTTCTTCGAAGCCCGCTTCCACCGACTGACAGTGCAAAAGTAGGCGAGACTCGTATTTGCAAATAGCGATATCACGGAAGGCATTACCGCCGTGGCAAGCACATGATGTGCTTTGTGTTTTTTTTTCTTTTTTTTTTCTTCTTTTTTACGTGACCATTTTAAATCTGTAAATGTTTCTTTTTTTTCACTCAAATGTATTTTTCTGTCTCTGTTTTTGCCAAGTAATGGGGCAAGCACCCAGTCAAGCTGCAGCTTAGCAGCTTTTTGTGCTTGTCCTAGCATTCTTCTGTTCTTGTACAAAAGAAATGCTGAAATAAATTGACTTGACTTGACTTGACTTGGCTTCGTCCCATACTAATTCTAGTCCAGCAGTAGCAGCTACAGAACCTGTCGATATGTGTAAACATGCAGAACTGCAAAGTGAGCGCGCTCCTGTTGTGTCAGTCTTTTCCGCTCAAATTATTTTTTAAATCAGTGTAGACATTTGGGCTTGTTGGTGTAACATGTTTGCAGATTTTCTTCTTGCAGCGAAAAAAAAACACACGGACGTAGAAGAAGAACGAGGAGACACACAGGCGCTAACTACCAACAACGATTTATTTCCGGGACGAACGCCACTTTTGTACCCTCATTTTTTTTCTTTCCTTTCTTTTCCCCACTTGCTTCAAAGGCACGTGTCTGCTCACACGGTACATAATAATCAAAAATTCTAAGATACTTGCAGCTAAGGCAAGACAACAAAGCACATGGTAAAACGATATAATGACACTTGCAAACTAGGCAGCGAAAACTATTATGTTTAACGCACACGCAGGAATTCCTACTCCTTCGTGGATAGTGACAGAGACGATTTGCTAACGCAGGTATCGCCGAACTTTTCAATGTGGCCACTTTCAATGATTAGACGAGTTAGTTCGCATTTGCTTCTCCCGATAATGACTGTATCTTCGAAGCGGGGCTCTCCGCATCCGCACTTGTGACAATGACTTGCGAGGAAGCCATCCGCCACAGGCTTGTTAACTTTATTGGCATGTTCTCTAAGCCTGTCGTTGATGCATCTGCCGGTTTGTCCGCTGTAACTTTTTCCACATTGCAAAGGTATTCTGTAAATAACACATTTCCTGCAGTTAACGTACCCTTTTTTTGTGCTGCTTATCGCACGCGTCCTTTATTGTACTATATGGTCTTGTTTTTGCACACAGGCTGATAAGCTTATTTGGAGCTGAGAACACAACGTCGACCTTCCTCCGACGTCCTATCTTCTTCAGGTTATGTGATAGGCGGTGAATGTATGGAATTACGGTGAAATTTTTCTTTTTGCCGGACTCGGCGCTAGCGGTCGTCAAGGAACCAAGCTCTCCTGACTGCGTTGCTCTGAGCAAGGCTTCTGAAATTGACGTCGAGTACCAGAGAAGACGGCCTCTCAACGTCACTGATCGCGCACGGGGGTGAGCTATGGGGATAACGGTAGACATGTTCAGACCAAAGACTCCTTGCAGTCAAGTTGCTACCGTGGTGAGAGAGATAATCAAGAGCCATTACGGCTTTAACTGCAGGGCATAAGTGATGCGATTAAAGCTGTCATTATCAAGCCCAATGTCCACTTTCGTCAACAACACTGGAATTTCACTACAGTACAGCACCTTCCAACATGCCACCAAGACGCCAGAATCTCCTGAAAGCATGCGCAGACTGCACCGGCACTCCTAATTCACCCCAATCAATGTGACAATCTTACATTACCTCTCGACGAAGCTATGTATATTTCAGCAAAGTGATTTCTTTTGGTGATGAACTCATTTACTGAGACATAAGCAGGCTGTCAGCGGACACGACTGTCAGGAATAGCACAACTTCCTCGTGGTATCTTAGGGGTCTGTGTCAGCCTTGTATCATATTTAGACCAAAAACACTGTCCGGGGAGTACCACGTGACCGGAGGCTATATAATCCCCTTCCCAATAAATCGTGCCCCCTTTGGCCCGCGTTATGAGCCGTGTCAAAAGTGGAGTGCCCGCAAGGTTCCTGGAATATGAGCTTGTATGGACGCATTGCCTTCTCCGGAACGCCTCGTGTTGGCCGAGAACGCAGCAGACAACTGGAAGTTCAGGCAGCGAGTTGAGCTGTACCTCAAGGCAACTGGGAAGGAGCGAACAAGTGCGCAGAAAAACGCCATATTCCTTCATTTGGTGGGCAAAGAAGCCATTGATGTCTTCAGTACTTTTCAATTCACATCGGCGGAACAAGATGGCTACGATACGCTAGTTCGCCGGTTCGAGGCATTCTGTGAACCACTAAGTAACGAAATGCTTGAAAGGTACGTTTTACGCACGCGGATGCAGCATAACGATGAATCGTTCGAGTAATGTTTACGTGACGTGCAGCTGAAAGTCAAACCGTGTAATTTTGGTGAACTGAAAGACTGCATGGTGTGCGACCGCCTCGTCTGTGGCACTGTGCACAAGAAGCTAAGAACACGTCTACTGCGAGAAAAGTAGCTGACATTGGTGAAGGCCGCTGACTTCTGCAAGACGGCTGAGATTGCATCAAGCCAGGGTCGCGTTTGGGACTATGGCGACACCCTCGCTGCAGTCAATGGGGTCGCCAAGGGACAGAAGCCATCATCCTCAAATCGGCGCCTTGCGTTAGGGAAGACTTGCGGTATCTGCCAAAGGACATACACTTTGCTGCTTGCTGCAGATCGCGTCGAAGTGTGCAAGAGAGGCAGCGGCCAAGCGAAGAAGGTATAGATGACGATTTCCAGGTTCTGGCAGTTGAGATAGGCTGCGTTTCCAGCTCTCAGGACTCGGTTGTGACCGCACAGGTCAGCTAATCGAGAATCTACCTCAAGGTAGACACAGGGGTCCAGGTGAATTTCCCGCCATTCTCTCTGTGCCGAAGATTGAAAAGGAAAATGCCGCTATAAATGCCCGAGTAAGACTCTGCTCACGAGTTGCGGCAGATGTGTCACGCAGCACTTGGAGATCGTTACGTTAACAGTCCATGTTGGCTCCTCTAGGAGCCCAGTGGTTTTCGTCGTGAAAAAAGGGAAACAGGCACTCCTGGGGCTGGCTGCATGAGAAACGTTTGGACTGGTGGAGCGTATTCACGACGTGCCGGCCAGCGGAAGCCCCAAGCAACGACTCATCGACGGATTCCCGAAGCTGTTCAGTGACCTTGGATGCTCCTAGTACACGTACTCGATCACTTTGAAAGACAGCGCTCGACCAGTGGCAATGCCCCCGAGGAGATTATCTCAAGCGCTCAAGGAACACCTGCGCGCTGAGTTGGAGCGAATGGAGGCAGAAGGCTTCATAGCCAAAACGGAAGCCCCGTCACACATGGCTGAGTCGGTTGGTCATACTAAGAAAAGCAATTCAGCGGCGATATAGCGGTAAATGTGAGCGAAATTCGGCAGCATTACGATGCACCTCATTGAGGTCCCGCATCATTGATTGAAACCGCGTTTACGTGGTAGGTGGGGAACGATCCCACGTCTTCGCATTAGGCAGTGCGATGCTCTTACCAATCATTTATCATTTCTTTAATTCACTTAGTAAATACAAGTAATTTCCCCCATGTCTTCCTTGGTGTATGTGTTTGTTGGCTTCTTATGCTTCTTATGTATCGACGGATACGTGAGAGCTCGAAGGCATACGGCGAGGCGAGTAGCGGCGAGGGTCGGCACATGGGCGAGGAGACGGGGAAAAGTAGCTCGAATATGGCGATGACCAGGAGGTGCGGCAGTGGCGAGCGACGTGGCCAATGCGGTGGCAACGAAAGCAAATGGGCTTGTCGTCCGGAGTTCTCCATTCTATAGGGTCGCGGTATCTGGAATACAGATCGCTGCGAGGCGCAGCTGTCGGCACCAGTCGGGCGTCAGGTCGGGAGATGGAGCAGGCAGCAGGAAAACCGAGGTTGGCAAACTCTTGCCGCACAACCTCCTGAATGAGGGAGATCGCTGGGGCTGGTTGGTCAATGGTGGGGTCAAGTGGGCGGGGATGGAACGTGGCAGGACTGGCAGCCTCGATCTCGCGGCGAACAATACGCGTGACGGTCTCATTGGAGGGGGGCGAAGCGGTAAGGGCGACGCAGGACGACGTCGCAGCTGTGTTAGGGAGCCGGGAGAATTGTGGAATGACGCGGCGGCATTCCTTGACAATTACGTCGATGGTAGACACATTGTTGAAGATCAACAAGTTGAACGCATCGTCCGCGATCCCTTTGAGAACGTGGCCAACCTTGTCTACTTCGACCATGTTCTCGTCGACTTTCCGGCAAAGAGCTAGCACGTCTTGTATGTACGAGACATACGACTCAGTGGAAGACTGCACTCGGGTAGCAAGCTCTTTTCTTGCAGCCTGCTGCCGACCGGTCGGATTTCCAAAGAGGTCGCGGAGCTTCTCCTTGAAAGCGTCCCAGCTAGAGATCTCCTCCTCGTGTGTCCGGAACCAGACACGAGGTGTTCCGCCCAAGTAGAAAAGGACATTAGCTAGCATTATGGTAGGGTCCCAGTGGTTGTTGCGGCTAACAAGCTCATAGATGCGTAGCCAGTCATCAACGTCGACATTATCTTGGCCGGAGAATATGCCAGGATCGCGGGGAGTGGCCACCGTGACGTACGTTGTGGTTGGAGTTGCAGTAGCAGCAGCAGACGAGGTGTCACCGGGAGCCATGGCGGAAAGCTGGACGGTGCGGCCGCTGCGGAGCTCCGTGGTGAGGACGGGGAACGGCACGCGCCACCAAAATGTTACGCGAACGAAGGATGAAGTACAGGAGACTATTTACAGGTATATTTACAAATGATAGCTGCAGCGCTGGCCAGATCAGCCGATAGCTCGAGAGCGCAGAGCAGTTCGTCTTCTTCGTCTAGGCGCCCGCGCGCCTCGTTCAAACAACCAAATACCACACGCGTGTAGCAATATGATTAATAAAAATTGGGCCCCTCCGTTCCCTTTCTTCTTGTTCATTACATGACGAGAGTGTCGAATCCGGCAACATTGGTGCCTTCAGGCAGCATGTGTGGGTTTATTGACCCATTTCCTTAACCCGAAGAGATCACGTACTCGTGACGCCTGCGGCAGAAAGGATGTTCCACATCCGCCGCCAAGGTTTGTAAGTGGTGGCGCTGGCGAACAATCCCAGGGTTAGTTCCTAGTTGTAAAACATAAATAGCCCAGAAAGTTGATGGGAAAACGGTGCCGCGGTAGCTCAATTGGTAAGGGCATCGCACGCGTAATGCGAAGATCGTTCGCCACCTGCGGCAAGTGGCTTTTTTCATCCACTTTGACTTCCATTAATTTATCTTTTCTGTAATTCACTTAGTAAGTGCAAGTAATTTCCCATATGTTTTCCTTGGTGTCTGTATTTGTTGGCTTCTTATGATACGATTAATAAAAAATTGGGCGCCTCGGTTCCCTTTCTTCTCGTTAACACACACACACAAACATATATATATCCACCATGTGACTGGCTTCATACACTACACACATGCACTGTTTGCCACTTTTTACACTTGTAATGATAGCACATTAAAAACACTAGAGAGAGAGTGTGTGTGTGCCTGAATACGCGTCATTTTAATGAATGAATCAAAAGGGCAGGTTTACAGCTTCCACGGGGAGAGGACATTCAAGCAGAATTAGCAGGCACCAGCTTTTCAGCAAGTTGGGCACCAATGGAAGTTTCTATCAGCTGCTCTTAAAAAACTGTTCCTCGCAAGTGTTCACCTTCAGCACACCGTTCGGCAGTTACCGAATGCTGCGACTCCGATTTGGTACAGGCTCCGCCCCAGAAGTAATATCAGATTACCATAAGCCAAGCATTAGATAACCTGCCGGGCATCCGTGTGTGTATAGATGACCTCCTAGCAAGGCTCCGTGAAGTGATGGTGTAGTACAAGATGCAGGCATCACTTTAAACGCGGAAAGTTATTTGGAGTCTAAGAAGGAAATTTCTCCTTGGTCACACGAAAGCAATTAGGCCAGATGAGAGTTTGGTTCGTTCCATGGCCAACTTGCCTTAGCCCACATGCAAGCAGGACGCACACAGGCTCTGACCTGTGTGCGCAACCAAGAGCTTAAACAGCTCCGCTGTTAAAAGAAATTTCTTCCCAGCCTCTCGGACATGATGCGGGTGCTCCGCTCTCCGGTCAAAAGAAAAACGAGCTCGAATGAAACGACGTTCGCGCGAAAGAGTGGTGGAATGTGTGCTCGATGCATGGATTATTCTGCTCAAATGCTCAACAGCACTCTCCTTATCACTATTTGATCCCCGTAAAACCACGAACGTTGCAGCTGACGCATTGAGCTTCGCACTCGGCGCGCGCGCTCCTGCAATTAATTGCGTGGGGAATATTGGCGGCCGGTTGTGTACGCGTCGCTAGCGCTGACGGCGGCAGAGACGCGGTAAGCCCAAACCGAAAAAAAAAAAATGTGGGCAGCTTGCACTAGTGGTGCAAGGCTGCAGTAAACAGCGGATCTGGTGATCGACCTAGCTTCTTCCAGGTTTTACTAGGCTTGGTTAAGTTTTGCTAGGAAATGCAAAGTGCTTATTCCGAATCGGCTCGCCGCCGACGCGCAGATTCTCGCTTAGCCGCGCGACGGCTTCAAGATGAGTGGCTTCTTCGAATGGCCGGATCTTCTTTGGTCGTCCCGTGTTAAGGCTACATGTACTCGCTACAGAGTCAACGAGAGTTCTGCCGCCGTCACGGCGGCTATAAGCTTTATGTCCCCGGTGACGTCATAGCCAAGCTGCGACTCCACAGTTGCCGGGGCGTGGCTGGTCGAAACCTGCCGAGCCACAGGCGCCGGCTGTAGTCACGGACACCGCGCGCGTTCGGGGCGACGGGGGAACGGGGAAACGCGGACGGCGTCGGCAGCAGCTCTGCCTCGTTGGTGCTGCTGCGATTTCTTCCTTCTCTCTCTCTCTCGCTCTCATTTTCTCTTTCTCTCTCAGGAGCATAGCGCGCGCCGCGCACATGCTCTCATTCCCTCTCCTTAACGTCCCATGTCACGGCAACATGTGCACGGCACAGAATGGAGGGAAAGCGCACGCCGATCAGCGAGGTGGTTGCTAGGCAACGCGCAATGACGTCATCGCCAGGAGCAGTTTTTGTTCGCACTACGCGGCGCAACCAAGAGCTTAAACAGCTCTGCTGTTAAAAGAAAGGCCCTGGGAATCGCGTTCGGCTGTGTCAGGTTGAGTGATTTCATCATCGGCTCCCGCGTCACGGTAGAGACCGATCATCAACCGCTCATTTCAGTTGTCGAGAAGGGGCTGAAAGAAATGCCACCAAGAGTTCAACGCTTTACAGCGAAGCTGTCTATGGCTAGGATGCGGGTTTTTATGGCGTCCGCGCGGAAGAACTCGAACAACATAACAAACGTGTATCGCCGCTCGCGGCGGAGCTCGGTTTACCGGTCACCTGTGTCTAAAACGATGTATTACTGTGAATGTATGACGTAGTCCGTGACGTAGTGTGCGCCTGATAAGGCTACCAAGGGGAAATGCTTGGCGCCCCTCGGCGCAACCGAACGTACGCGCTCGTGCCACTTCTCACGCGTTCGTCGTCGTCTTCGTCCACAGCTCGCTCCGTTGCCGCTCATCATTCCAGCGTAGAATTTCACTTCTCTACTGTCGTCGTAATGGGGAGGCCGCGTTTGTGGGGCTATGAACCGTTGCTTAAGGGGATGTCCGTCTTACGTGACGGACAGATTTAATAACAGAGGTGATACGCCAATGTGTGTGCGTACTTATCGTCACAATGACCACCGATCAGCACAGTAAATATGTTCGTTTCTTTGTTCAAAATTCTGTGTCACCTCTGTGTCGTGCCCTAAACAGCTTCACTGGTCATCCACATTCACAGAGTGGAATGGCTCACGAATTATTTATAGCGAAGTTGTATATGGCTAGGTTCTGGCGGATCGCGTCCGCGGACAAAACAACACACAGAACAACTACTTTCGGCGTCGTAAACTAGCGTCTCGTTCACTTGGTATTTACCAAAATTGGCATGGAAGGGTACGAATCTATGACTATCATGACTGATAGGTCATGACATCAATAACATCACATGCTCGTAACGATAATAAAATAAAGTGTGGCGCATACACGCATTGGATATACGGGTATGAGCCAGGGATATGCGGGTATGAGCCAGAGACGAGGAAGAAAAAAAAATAAATAAAGAAGGAAATGAAGAAATCACGTGTGGCTCATACCGGGGCCGCACATTTCAGCTTCGCTGGTTCGTTGGTACGGGGTGCATGGGCGTTGATTATTTTTTTTCGTGCATCTCATGCAGTTTGATGTCATACCTCAGTCCATGCCTGTGAAGCAGCACTGCTGACTGATTGTAGACGCGTGGCCGTCTTCAATCGAAGCATTGCAGGATGACGCGCTCAGGCATTAAAACGCTCGAGGAGCAAGCACCAGCTACAGGACCCCAGATCAGTCTGGCTGACGAGTTGTCATGCATGGACGGTATTGTTATGCGCGGCTCCAAAGTCGTGATCCCCAGGAAGCTACGCAACGAAATGCGAAGGCCCCCTCGGCATCGGCAAAGCGAAGACAATGAACAGGCTCATGAAGTATTGGCCTGGAATGCAACGGGACATCGTAGAAGAAATCGCTAGGTGGGAGACCTGTCATCTGCACGCTTACCGCCCGTGTTAGGAACCAGTGAAACGAGCGCAGTGCGTGACGAAACAAACTCCGCTGGTGCCACAGGCATCGCCGGGGACACAAGCTCCCCTGTGCGTCGCAGCAGGCGTATCAGGAATCCTCGCAACAGGCTGACATTTGACGAGAACCCTCAGCCGGAAGTCATAATACGGTGACGAGATTATCTGAACTCAGCTCCTTGCTTCGTGCTCGTTCTGTGCTTTATGAAAACGGGAGATGTATCAGTGGTGCACCATAGTTAGGCCAACAACACTGCCCGGCGGGCACCACATGACCCGAGGCGATATTTTCGCCTGCCCACTAAATCGCGTCCTCTTTGGTCCGTGTCATGAGCTGTGTCGTGCCAGTATTTTGCAGTGCCAAGCAAAACACAATAAGAAGAGGATGGACAATGTCTGTCTTAAAAAAAAAAAAAAAAAAAAAAACTGTGTCCTGCCTTGTGTCTGAGGCATCAGCATGAATCTGTAGCAACTAGCCCAAATTTCCGTTCTTCAACTTTGCGATGCACACTGTGTCGCCCTCGTCCGATATAGTATTGAATGTTGCGGCCTGCTAAATACAAGCAGACACACCACCACTCTCAGAGTCCGGCTCCCAAGTACAGAAGCCGCAATGACGTGCACTTGGTAGGGAAGCTGCTCCAACAACAAGAAAATAAAGCAGATTGAACATGTGAGGAATATACGAATGTCTAAGCAAAAGAAATGCGCAGAAATCACTGGGTTTCAGGTTTCTCAGAAAGGACCAAGTATTATCATTTCATAACAAAGCGATTGCTAAGGCTTTATGAATTCAGCGAACTAATTGCAAGGTACTTAGTACCATCTGCTTTTAAATGCGCGTTCTTTCGGACAAAATTTTTTGCGAGTAAGCGCTAGTGATGTCAATTTTTCCTTCTTTTTTTTTGAGCTCGTCTGCCATTCTACCCTTTTTTCATCACGGATCCTTACCAACTCGCCCAAATGTCAGCCGCGCTTCAATGTTGCCTCTGACGATTGACCTCTCAGAGTTTTCGATTTGGATGCTCCTATTCTTCGTAAAGCAATTGCACAAATTCCCATAAATATTTCATTTTCTCTTTTATAGCAGCCCGTCTCACCACGTAAACAAACACACGAATGTTACAGAAGACGACAAACATACACACAAGAACTGACCCTGCGCAGTCCAGTTTGTTTTGTCCCCTTCTATAGCCTGTGTTTATCTATTCCCGCGCTGCGAGGATCCATCATGTCGTGCGGCTCACGCCTTCTTGCCCGCATGCCGTCGTAGTTGCAGCACGCGCCGAGTCGGGACCATACTAAAGCAGGATCGCTTCGATTGTGAGGCGGCAGAATATGGCCACCGTCGGGGCACAGCATAGCTGATCGTCTGCGCATGCATAAGCGGCGCAAGTGGTTCTCGCGGCGATCGCGGCGTGGCTCGGGGACAAACAAGCCGCTCCGGAGCGTCCAAGGCTCCTGGCAGCGTTCCCAGGCCATCGGGCCAGTGACTCGGAGCGCGCTACGACGCGCAGCGCAGCCGGCGTTGCAGAGAACGACCTTCCGCGCGTCTCCACTACTGCCCCGTACAGGGCGCCCGCACAGGAAGTGGCGGCAAGTTCCCTCAGCTGCTCTTGCCTCACTGTCCAAACGACAAATGAAAAGTCTATACCGGTATAGGGGACCGACATTCACTTAGACGAGGGAACATGGTTTCTTCTCGAAAACCACAATCTTTCACGGTATTACTGCTTTGTTAGTTCTGTCGAATTTTTTTTAGCTTAACTACAAATTGTTCATTCGCGTCAATATGTTCTTCACTTATTTGCACAGCTGGCTTGTATGTTTTATTTTCTTGCGGCAGCAGTAAAGTGCCCGAAGCTGGGTTCGCCTTCTGCGTCCGTCCATTCCGTTACGCCGACGATGACCCTGGTCGTCGTCAGGTTGCCTCGTCATTCCCAGCTTCGCCATCACCATAGGACAAAGAAAAACGAAACGTTGAATCCTGCCGCCACTGGGATTCAAAACGACTAATTGAGCCTGAAAAGCTGGAGACCTTTAACATGGCGACTGATCTGCAGTATAAACATTGATTTACACTAGCACTGAAGTTCAAAAATGGTGTAAGGAAACTTCAAATGCCACGCTGCCGACACGTTCGGCAGGTAGATGCTTGGACGTTGTCCTGCTGAATGATGGGAAAAAAATGTGACTGTTTTACACAGGTTCCCAAAACTTACGGCACTGGCCACAAGGTAATTCCGCACCATGATAACTTACAAGAGAAACGAAAATAAACATGATACACCAAGATTGTGCGAATTAAATAGTATATTCAAATAGTAAAATGTTGGAACGCCTCGACCAAAAACTAGCTCAGCCTTGGTCATACAGCTGCTAATATAATGTTCCATAAGGTACAGGGCCCGCCACTTTTAGGGTTAACACCTCATTAGTATTCAAGAGCCTATGGCAGTTGATGTTCAGCACAAAATAAAGAAAACGATTATTCCTTTATCGGTATCACCATTAGGCGTCGTATTCGGCACATTTCCCCTGTGAAGTAGAAGGAACGTTAAAGTTATACCAGCCTGAACATTAATGAGGCGTTTCCTCTTACAGTGGACGACCCTGTACCTATATATATTTGTTCTGAATCAAACTACCGTACTTAGACGCGGGAAGTTTCAGAAGACTAATCGTCATCATCATCAGCCTATTTTATGTCCACAGCAGGACGAAGGCCTCTCCCTGAGAACTCCAATTACCGCTGTCTTGCGCTAGCGTATTCCAACTTGCGCCTGCAAATTTCCTAACTTCATCATCCCATCTGGTTTTCTGCCGACCTCGACTGCGCTTCCCTTCTCTTGGTATCCATTCTGTAACCCTAATGGTCCACCGGTTATCCATCCTACGCATTACATGGCCTGCCCAGCTCCATTTCTTCCGCTTAATGTCAACTAGTATATCGGCTATCCCCGTTTGTTCTTGATCCACACCGCTCTCTTCCTGTCTCTTAACGTTAGTCCTAAAATTTTTCGTTCCATCGCTCTTTATGCGGTCCTTAACTTGTTCTCGAGCTTCTTTGTTAACCTCCAAGTTTCTGCCTCATATGTTAGCACAGCAGACTAATATCTGCCCTTGTATATTGAAATTCGCAACATCCCCCCCGCTTATTACTATGCAGAACAAAAGTTAGATAAAGTCACAACCTACCAACATAAACCACAATTTTGTTTCTTTACTATCGGAAATTTCGTTGTTATTGAACAATTACAATAAACATATAATTTTCTTCAGATTAATACTTATATTTATTGCATTATAAATGCAATAAATGCATTTGTAATGCATTTATGATATGCATTATAATTTTTTCCGGTTATAATTTCCTTGCGATTTTATCAGTAGCAATTCTGTAACCGCTGACGCCTTGCCTATTCCCCCGTAGTGGGTGAGGGCAATTATTTGAGGGAAAAATAGGCAAGCAAAGATAAGATGGTGGTTTTCACTGAAAGATAATGCTGCTGCCGCAGCAAACGAGCCCAGAGCTCAAGGAATGGCTAAAGTTTGCTACTAATTGTTTTTTTTTTTTTTTACTGGACCATAAACTAGCCTTCCTGAGCTTTCGATCCATATATTTCTGCACTCGTTTTCTGTGTATTAGAAAATAAATATGCGCAGATTGGCTTACTGACATAATCAAATTTGTGCGTCATTGGCCTTCGATAACGCTTTTAGTTTCTTTTTCTATTTTGTTTCCTCTATTGGTATTAAACCCCTTCGGTTCTACAAAGCTGAGCTCAACTTTAGGAAATTATAACCACACACACGCGAGCAAGGAGAAGTCTCGAGTTTTCGAAGCTGCTGAACACTTCACATACCTAGCTGTGCCACCCAAACCAATTCTTACCGGCTATCGAGCGAGGTTTGTACGCGCGATTTGCACCGCTTCTCAAACAAAATAACGACTTGGTTAGAACTGTCCTCACACGGCCGGTAGGGTGGCACTGCCCTCCACGCTTCCCATTTGTTATTATTTTTTTAATCCCTCAGCCTCGCGGCTATACCAGTTTCCCGGGCAGTTGCCTACTTTGTGTACTTTTTTTCATCCGAACTCATTACCTTTAGCTGATGACTGTGCGGAAAGGATTCGACGCTGAACGTATTTACTCTGTGCATGGCACCGGCACTGCCAATAATAAGAACCGACTTTTTCATAATCACTTTTGAAAACAGGAGAAATAGAGATGTTACCGAGGATCGCTATGGTAATATATTTCACTCTAACGTAGAAAAAATAGGAGAGAGCAATTAAAAAAAAAAGTGCGCGTTTTCGTGCGCGCAAGATCTGTCACTTAAGGAATTGCTTCGCAGCAGTGTCCTCGTTTGTGAATATTTGGCTGCCTAAGGAATCCGGAACTTACGGATCAGAGGGCCGCGCTCAAAGACAGCAAGCTCGGAGGGATTGCTCACTCCTTAAAACTTTGCTCCACCTTTCTGCTCATTGGGATAAATGTGCTTAATGCGAACGCTCGGATGTAAGGCACGATTATGACACGATGGCCAAGCTTGTAACATTTTGACTAAAACATGTTCTGGGGAATGCATAGCGGCCTTTGCTTTTTCTTTTTCGCTCTTACAAGGGCAACCTGCTGTCCTTCAGAACTGTAAGCTTGCGAAAAGCGTGTCCAAGGAGTCTACCCATATGTGGACCACTACCACCTGTCGAGTTTGTCTGGATTGTTTTTGTTCTGGTTGTGGGATGGCGTCAGGCATCTGACGAAATTTCTCAAGACGCGGTGCTGCCTTTCCCGTTCTGCACGGCTCTCTGCTTGGTACGTGCACATTGTGCGCCGAGTTGGCAATTTGCAGGGGGAGAAAACTTTTGGTCGTTGGCGGCGGACATTAGCAACTAGCGGCCAGTTGCTGAGCGGTGCTGAGGAGGGACGGGGACCAGAGCTTGTCTTGCTGGACGTCCTGGGCGGCCCGTCCTTCACGCGTCCTTGCGTTCAGCGGCGCGGGGGAGACGAAGACAATGCCGGCAGCTCGAACGCCGCCGAGCGTGGCGGACCGGCCGATGGACGCCCGCGGCATTTCCTCCCCGCCTGTTGCCGGCTTTTTTTCTTCTTCTCCCAAGATCAAAACGGACAGTGTAAGGCGAGGTGCGCTACTTTCTTCACAGAGGTGTAGCCTACTTCTAGCCTAGAGCGACAACTATCCAAGCAAAGTAGGGAAGATGGTTTGAATTCCATCCAACGGTGAGCGATCAGCCAGAATAGGACGGGTCGGACAGCGGTGATTTTGGAAAGGATGTCCAGAAGCACCACCGCGCTGCTTGAGTCTGCATAATCCACTCTTCCGAACCCATTCCCCTCGAGTGCATTCCTCTCGTTCCGCTTCGCATAGCCAAGCGGCTTCACTTCTTCGTTTGCAATACTGTCAGTATTGCGCGCAGAAGTTGGGGTACCTCTAGAGTGCTACATCCTGTTCCCTTTCTAGTAGAAGCAGAGCCCCACACACCGTCACATTTATGTAGTCGCATACAAAAATTATATATCTACGCACGTCTCGTCCGGAAAGTGTGAAATAAGAGCGCATGTAAGGCATAAACTCATCAGCCATGCCGAGCGTCAGTTAAGGAATGCTCCTTTGAAGGCGAGTGATAATTATTAACGCTGATGGTGGGTATATGGACTTGTTGGCATGGCATCTTCTGCTTTGTTGTAGCGCACACAGAACGACACATTCGTTCGACTAACACACAGCGTGTTTGTTTGTCTAATGTGCCGTTCTGTGTGTCTGCCGTTCTGCCTGCACTACAACTTAATAACGCCACTGCGGACAAGAAGTGAAGTAATGATCGCGCAATGTGTTCCATGGAAAGCTAAGGAAGTTCGCGATTGAATGGACGTCGAGTGCCACGATTCGAACGCAAATTACTTCTCATCCGACCCTTAGTCTACATGGCGCAGCTGAATTAAGCATATGTTGGGGCTGCCGGAGATCCGGGGGTTGCTGCTTGCTTGTGGATGAACTAGAGACGGCATGCGAGCGGTGACGCAGCAGAGGCGACAACGCGGTTTTCGTCCGCGACTCCGCGCGGCGACAAGCGAGCAAAGAACGTGTGCGAGAGGAGAAGCGGCGAACGATTCCCGAGGACGGGATCGGCAACTTCTCACCCACCGTAGATGGAAGCGGCTGAGCCAGAAAGAGAAGCAAGAAAATAAGGGGCGAACAATAAGATGGCCGACGAAGCTGCCATTCCGGTTAGTTTGGTCCCGTGGTACGCGCTGGTACCGGCGCCGAGCTACGGAATCAACGGAACTGACGGCGGCGCGAGTTTGTGAGCAGACGACGCCGGCATCGTGCAGACCGGCCGATCTGGCTCGCGCGTTGTCGTCTGCTACGCGCTGCCTTCCCCTCCTCGGCCGACGCCGCCTTGGAATGCGGTAGTGGCGAACAAAAAAGAAAAACCGGCTCTCGCAGTCCCTCGAGCCGAGCCGGCTGCCGTTCCAGCGCTGCTGCCGCAAACTTAACGGGATCCATTCGATGACGTCAGCCAAAGAGGAGAGTCACGTGGATGGCTGGCTCTCCTGGCTACTCGGAACGTCATTTTGACGTGCCTTGACGTCAAGGCAGAGGCGACTCGGTGGGGGAGAGAATGCGCTCGTCCGTTCTGGCGCAGCCAGTGCATGGAGGATGCCTCGAAGCCAGCCGTTCACGCGTCGTGCGACGGCGGCGGCGTCTCTCAAATGCAAACGTGCCGGGCATGTTTGCACCGCCCTTCGTACTTTTCTTCGTCGTCTGCCGCGCGTGTTTCGTTCTCTCCTTTGCTTCTCTCTTTGGTTCGTGGCGATCGTGGCATCCGGCAAGATGTGGGTCGTTGGGTTGGGAACCAGGACCGGAACGGGTCAGCATCTTCCACTTGGAGGCAGGCGGCGATTCACGACGCCGCTCCGTTCGTTATTAGTAGCACTGGGCTTCCCTTGCCTACGTGTCTCCTTTCCCCCTTCGCGAATCACTTCTTTCCAGTCAAAACAGCGCGTGGAGCAAAAGAAGTAGGTCATTAGTGATTACATCGTCGGGGGGCGGCGGGCCGGCGTCTCCTCACATTCATTTTTACTGTACGTTGCTAAGAGCCAGACCCGCCAAAAGGCTCGGGATACGTCAAAAAAAAAAAAAAAAACATTTGGCTTCTTATTGAAAAACAGTTTTGTTTATTGGTTTTGAAGAACATCCCAGAATCATTCAGCTTTACTATCATTGTCACGCACTTCCGCCATGCTACCACGGCGCATGCCAAATTTGTGCTTTCATTTCATTAGACCACTACGTGGATAGCGCAAAAAAAGAATGAAAAAAAAAAAAAACAGAGAAGGAAGACACACCAAGAGTACTCGAAATATGTGTAGTTTCATATTTTAAAAAATGTAAAAAAAGCTTGCAATTTCTCCCGTTATGCGAAGCAGTGACGCGATGGCTGTCTTAATATTACGTGCAGTAAGTCTTGCACTGTTTGGTCTGTATCGGTTGGCGTAAATATTCTCAGATATGCGCGAGCAATCTGCTATGGAGAAGAAAGCCTTCTACGATGTCGACTCTGCTCCGTTTTGTCCTCATTTCTGCAAGTGGCGTTCCCCGGTGGTGAAGTGGGAGAAACGGCGTCATGCGAGAAACAGAGACGATAAAATGGACGGAAAGGAGCGAAACAAGAAATGTCTATGGAGATATACAAATACGGCAACAAAAGATGAGGATGATATATGTTTTTTTTTTCGTTTTTTTTTTTTGCGCAAGGGCCAATGATGGCCAAAGAGCGCCAATCAATGGCAACAAAACAAATGACGAGGGAAAATTGTACAATAGCACAAAGCCTTGCTAGTTGAGGCCCCCGCTGACTCCCTCGGGACAAAATCTTACCGGAGCAAATATTCGCATCAGGATAAGTCAAGTGTTTGCCGTAGCAAAAGCCAGGGAACGACTGAGAACCTTGCATCGGAATATCCAGCAAGACCTGTAGGGATCGTCCACCTTCCAGAGGCGCTGGCTTTCCAAGAGGATGGAAATGGTCAGCAGTCGAGATGAGCAAGCGACGGTTAGAGAATTGGTCGGGAAGGACCAGATGAACTAGGAGTCTTCCAGGCATAGGTAACTGTGCAATATGGAGACATAGCTTTTAATGAAGAGTAAGAATATAAAGTAGGGATAGGCGAATTTCTAGACTGCAATAGATGCAGTATAGTTTGATTTGCTCGAGCAGGCTGTCGCCACCCAATTTCAAAACGGATGCTGCTAGAAATCATCATCGCCTTTGACTTCCTGGCGTTTAGTGCAATAAAACCTACTAGTCTGGGCTCTGTCCTATCTCCCTTTTGATCCTTCTTGTGGCATTTTGCTAAAAAATCAAACTTGTTCAATACATTACTTGTGAGGTTTATATACTGGTGTTGACCGCAATGGACTCTGAACTGCTTTGTGTTTTTTTTTCTTGCATTTCCCCTTGTTATGAAGTCCTTGTAATTAAGTCTGAGGCGCGATTTTTTTCGTGCGTTTAACATCGGCCCCTTGGATGTGAATGTAGTAGATTTTATTGTCCTTTCTAGACACATCTTTAGACTATGTGAACAAGAACCAATATCGATTGGACTTAGGTGGTGTATCTTTATATTCACTATCGGGCACAAAAATACCGCAAATAATTCTAATTTGGAATCACTCCTAAATGTACACCTTTGCAAAAATGTAATTAACGCACCAACGAGACTCACAACAACAAAGAATCGTTCGGATTTTTACATAAAATATTCGGTAACACTCAAGTGAAATCGGGTGCCATTGCTAAGGGTATTAGCGACAATTTGACCAGATATATCTCTGCGAAGCTCACATTAAAATACGCTAAAAATGCATCAAACTTTACTTGCAGACCTATCAACAGAAATAATTTAGATTCATTTAGGTATCGCTCGCTCAGAATTAGCCTGAAAGATGTGTTCCGGAAAAGCGATGGCATAACTGCCTGTGATCGCTTCTTATATGTATATTTTCTGAAGCATACTCCGCTTCGTTTCCTGTCAAAACAGTTGCACGTTCAAAAATGTGTCGTAAACCGTGGATGAGAAAGGAATTATTTAACGATACAAAAAAAAAAAAACGAGATCTACTATTCGAATCTTTTATAAGAAGTAAATCCATCAATATTTAACTTATACAAATAATACATAAATTTTGTAACCAAGAAATTTCATTCGGATAAACATCACTACCTGTCCAACTTGTTTGACTCGTCCGACAGATGCCCTGAAATTGTTTGGAAGACACTTAGCTCAATGCTTGGTAATTGGACAGAAATTGTAGAGAAATGACTAACTGGTTGGGCACTAGCACATCGATTTAGTAGATGTTTTTTTTACCTTTCTTTGATTCAAGGTCTAAACTTTAACGCCGACTTAAGATGCATAGACTGTTGTGCTGATCGCGCTGTTTTTCTCAAGCCTATCTCAGAAAGTGAAGTTATGGCTTACTTTTTTTAGTTAAACAGTTTTAGTTAAGTTAAGGTTTAGTTAAGGCAAGGCAAGCGATGCATCAGCATTTAAAATAAAATCTAGGAAACATGCCATTGCTATACCGGAAACTTCGCGCACGAACACATTTAACATAATTTGCTTATAGAAATTTTTCCACTTAGTATGCAGATTGCAAACGTGACAGTAATATATAAAAAGGAAATAAGAATGATATAGCTAAGTACAGGCCAATATCAGTTTCGCTTTTTTTTTTCTCTAAAGGTTTAGAAAGTGCTACTTTAAAACGCTTGACAGGATTCGTTGACCGCCCCAATCTCATAAACTCTGCTCAACATGGTTTTCGTAAAAAATGAACGAATGAGCATGCTCTTCTAGAACAGAAGGAATATATATTGGAAAATTTTGAATCACCTGCCGTGGTGGCGTAGTGGCTTTGGTGTTGTACTGCTAAGACCAATTGCGCGGATTCAAATCCCGGTCGCGGCGAGCTAAATGCATTTAAGTGAAGGCACGGTACACACCTGTGTACCGTGCATTGGGTGCTTGCACGTTAAGAAACCCCAGGTGGTCAAAAGTAATCCGCAGTCGATAGTATGACGTGCCTCAATCATATCGTGCTTTTGGTACGTAATATCCCAGAATTTTAGTACAAAATTTCCACTCACAGAACATGGTGCTTTGGTTGTTTTTCCACTTCACAAGGAAAGGAATTTGACGTTAGTAATCACGGCGTTTTATTAAGGAAATTCGAATATTATTGCAGTCGCAAATTCTCTAATTTATTGTCATTCGCAAAACAGATTACAATTTGTGAATAGTGCAGGCGCATGTTCATAAACAGGCACAGTAACGCAGGGTGTTCCTCAGGGAAGCATCTTAAGACCCTTTTCTTTACGCTTTGTAAATAACTAATGTAGATGCGGCAGCCAACTACATAACGTACGCGGATGACACGAGCTTGTTTATTGGTGACAAGTAAGGCACCGACTTAGTATTAGGAGCTATTTATGCACTAACTTTAAGTTGTGGGAAGGTATACATTGTACAAACTGGGCAACGTTTCAATGATAGAGCAAGACAACACAAGAAAAATTTAAACGACAAGTACGGTGGCAATCTAGCCACTCATTGTAATAAAGGCGCATTTAAAGGGAAACTGAGACATCCACCCAAATGTAGCAATTTGCTACAATGGAAACCCAACCGGGTTCCTCGAAAGAAAGCCTCGCAGTTGAAGAAAAATTCGTCCTGGTCCGGGACTCGAACCCGGGACCACCGCCTTTCCGGGGCAGCTGCTCTACCATCTGAGCTAACCAGGCGGCTAGCAGATGGCAGGGTGAAGTCGAATTTGGCGACAACTCGAAGCAAAGGCAAGTGTTTCAAGATTTCAAGATTTCAAGATTCATTTTATTTCTCCAAGAGAAAAAGGCCCGGGACAAAAAGCTGCCTTGAAGCAGCTTGACGGGGTCCGGGGCCCATTTACAAAATGGCAGCAGTGAAGCGGAAAAATACAATTTCACATATATCATGAATCAAGGAACCGTACACGATACAGCATTACAATTAAACTAAATGCAAGACAAAAGTAAAATTCAAATATACAATGCACTAATAGTAAAAAAATTAAAGAAAACAGTCGTATAGCAGAAACAATGTTTAAAACATGATTGCGATTCCACACTACGATATAGCACATCATGTTCAAACAAAATACATAGGAGTATTTTCCCTTTATACCGTGGTGATGTTATAGTTCAGCGGAAATCCGCTAGGTGGAGATAAGTTTTTCGAGGAACCCGGTTGGGTTTCCATTGTAGCAAATTGCTACATTTGGGTGGATGTCTCAGTTTCACTTTAATTACTTATCTCCACCTAGCAGATTTCCGCTGAACTATAACATCAAATAAAGGCGCATGCACTCCACTGTTCAAGAACACCAGGTTCCTAAAACATGCCAAAACCAAAAAATAAAAATAAAAAAGAAATAATTTGTAGAGGCATACTGCATAGCTAAATCAGACGATAAGTGCCTTAGCGCGAAGTCAATTAGCCTATCAAAGTTAGACATGTATTTTTCTGGATAAACACCTGCACTTCTAGCATCCCTGTGCGCATGCCTCTTCGTCCTGATGGTTCTTGATGTGTTCTCGACTGTTTATAAATGCCTAGTGTTTCTCAAACAAACTTCAGTGGCAGTCAGCGCTCGTCCTGTCGTAATTGTCTTCTTGTTCATGACTTCGTCCCTTCGCGCTGCTTCAAGTATATTCAAGATAAACCAACTCGCCCAAATCAAGTTGTTCCTTCTAGAATAGGCGACTGGGCCACTCATAATTACCCAAAAATTAATGTTATTAAAGCCAAAGCTATTCTGTTTTGTCCACGCAACAAATCTGTTTAGCTTCCTCCTATAAACTGATGATAGGGAGATAGTGCAGATTAGAGCACTGCACGGGCCGATTTTTTCAACCCGGGCCCGGCCCGGGCCCGTTTTTACATTGGGCAGCCCGCCCGAGCCCGTGAAAAACTTTTATGGCGAGACCCGGGCCCGGCCCGGGGCCGGAAATAATCTACGTTACCCGCCCGGCCCGGCCCGCCACCCCTTTACCTTAGGCCCGAGCCCGGCCCGAGCCCGACTCGAAACCGGCCCGAACCCGGCCCGAGAGCGAAAAATAATGTTTTTCAGAGTTGAGACGCCCGAGAATAACTCGCTGCACGTCACATGCACACCCCCAGAAAGCCCGAGCCCGGCCCGTGCCCGGGTCAAAAAGCACACGCCGTGCCCGAGCCCGGCCCGAGCCCGTGAAAAAAAACTGTTCCACCCGGCCCGGCCCGGCCCACGGGCCGGGCCGGGCCCGGGTTTTCGGGTAAGCCCGAGCCCGTGCAGTGCTCTAGTGCAGATGTGGTGCCATCTGCTAACACACTGGGAGCCCCGTGGTAAGCATATTGTCGGTAAACGTCTAGAATCGTAGGCAAAGTGGGTTACCAGTCTTTTCATTTACCTACGTCAGTCAACATAATGCTATATATACAATGCCCTCTCCCTAACCCAAATTAACTATGGACTTATCGTCTGGGAACTACTGCATGCGAAAACCTTCGTAGACTTGCACGTTCGCGAGAAAGAATTATCCGCCTAATATCCGAAGCTCATTTCCTCGCGCAGAGAGTGGTATTTTTCAGAACCACATTCTGACTTGGGCTCATTCAATGCATACTTATAAACTATATCGACAGAACATACTCGCACTAGCTAATAATTATAACATATTAATTAGGTTATCAAGGTAGTAGAAAATGCAACCACACATAATACACAGAAACCGGAACAATCGAACGTTTTGAGATATCGCGCAAATTATGGTAAACAAAAGCTGCAGTTATTGTTGACCACAATACTGAACACCATGTACACTGAGAAAACATTGACTTGACTATTAAGGTAACTGAGCAGTATATTTGTGAAAAAGAGGCCACTGTAGTGAATTCCTGTTAGCCTGTGATACAATTTTGTTTTGCGTGCGTTGCACTTTTTCAGATATTGTATTACACCGTGCTGCTTTATGAGTCTTTCGGTTACGATATCATGTCTGATTTGAACTTGCTCTTTTTGGTTTCTTTTAATGGGCGTTAACATTACTTCACGTACGTTCCGGGGGGCTATGTATGTATGTATGTATGTATGTATGTATGTATGTATGTATGTATGTATGTATGTATGTATGTATGTATGTATGTATGTATGTATGTATGTATGTATGTATGTATGTATGTATGTATGTATGTATGTATGTACGTACGTACGTATGTACGTATGTATGTATGTATGTATGTATGTATGTATGTATGTATGTATGTATGTATGTATGTATGTATGTATGTATGTATGTATGTATGTATGTATGTATGTATGTATGTATGTATGTATGTATGTATGTATGTATGTATGTATGTATGTATGTATGTATGTATGCATCTAACCGTTTTCCCGCCTACCTGGGTAACTGGGAAGTCAGTGGTCGAATGAGTAGCCCATCGGCTGCTGTGCTGAGGTAACAGGGTTCGAAACCAACCATAGGACCAACTTGGGTCACTGAGTATGTGGCAATGTGTACATAAGTGCCACTCTTCAACGAACCGCTTTCACGTCTACAAATGTGTCGCTGTATATACGGGTTTGGTTTGGTTTGGTGCCTATAGAAATAGCACAACCCAATACGGGGGATTGGCCATGAATCAGGCGGCAGTGGGAAGAAAAATGATGGATACTTAAATGGGATTTTCTTACTTAAGAATAATAAATGAAAAGCTTGATCGGAGAGAGCTTGCGCGAACACCCCGTGCCCGTGCTGTTCGTGTCGTGTTGCGGGGAATTGGTCAAGTATCGGGCGGTTTATTTTTCTTTAGCTTTGTTTAGTACTTTCCTCTTATTGTGTAATTAATCTGATTCTGAGTTCCTAATGTCTTTTTCTTCGACCGGCCAGAGGTCTTTCCTCTGGACGGCTTCGCTTCCCACTAATGACATTCCTATAGAGGCTTTCTTGTGCAGTGGCATTCACAGCGTTCCAGTGGCCCTAGTGCCGACCAATGGGGGATTCATCCGCGTGAAAAATCCAAAGGCGACTCAAGAAGAGCTGCGGAAAGCAACCCCTCACTTCCAAAGCATAACCGATGTTCGACAGTCTGGCAGAGGGGGCATTCTATGCTGTTCGCCGGACCAGACCTGTGTCTCCGACCTTCTGCAGTGTCAAAGGCCGGTGAGGCCTTTTATTACTCCTCATCTAGCTTGCGTTAAGGGGCTAGTTCGTGGAGTCGACGCGAGTCTGTGTGCTTCCGAGGTCCGGCAGATGTTCTCCCCGGCAGGTGCCGTCTCAGTCTACCGATGTTCACGCGTTTCTGATAATCAAAGAGTCCCCACAGAGTCGGTCATTGTCACCTTTGCAGACACAACTAGGCCGTCAGAGATCAAGACGTGGCCCTTATTATACAGGGTGGAAGCACTTTCTCCCCGCCCAGTGCAATGCGTTCAGTGTTGGCGATATGGCCACAGTATTAAGGGCTGTAGGTCTGATGTCCGGTGCCGCATTTGCGGAGAAGGCCACGATGGAAGAACGTGTTCCTCTCAGAGCGAGCGATGCTGTTTGTGTGAAGGTTCCCACCCTGCGGACTGTACGAAATGCCCTGCGAGAGACCAAGAGCTTGAAATTATGCAAATTATAGAAAGGAAACGGTGTTCGCGTCGTGAAGCTCATGCCCTGGCCTTAGAGAAATCATGTGGTTATGCTGAAGCTGCTGCTCGTCACTCCAAAGCTATGGATGCATCTCTTGGTGATGTTGTAGCTGCAGCTGTAGAGAAGGCTATAGCAAAAGCCCTTGACAGTTTATTTACGAACCTTTCAGAGACAATTGGGCAAATTTTCACTTCTCAGTTGTCGCAACTTTTGCATGTTACTGCGCATCCAAGTGTTCCTTCTGGAATCACAGTTTCTGATGAAAATATAAAGAAACACCAATCGGCAGAGGCCTCGCCTCGCAGTACTGATGACACCGCAGCTCCCGCAACTCCTGTCGAACCTGAGGGCTTTAACAGTCACGAGACTGGTTCAGATACCACTGAGAACATGGATTTAGATGCTCGAACGTGTAAACGTCGTGCTTCTCCAAACTCCCCGAGAGCAACTACCCTCCATAAACTAAAAGCTAAAAAGAGTCAAAATGACAGCTTAACAAAGGATGATTTCCTAAAGGATAACATTCTACAGACGGCAGTAAATACTGCCGGAATATCGTCAACATAGGAAGCTTGAAAGTGCTGCAGTGGAACTGTCGTTCCATTTTTGCTGCAGCCGCTGATCTGTTATATCTCTGTGAAGAACTTTCTCCTGATTTGATTATCTTGCAAGAAACTTGGTTATCCACAGAAAAGAGTTTTCATTTAAAGAATTATCGCAGTTTTTGTCTAGATCGCCCTTCTCGTAGAGGGGGATTAGCATTTTGATCTCAACAAAAATTTGTCATAGAGCTAAGATTAGTCACCAGTCATTCTCTGCTGAAAGTGACATTCTAGCATTGGATTTAACGCTTCCTGGATGCGCCCCATTTTCGGTAGTCAATGTTTATTTTCCTACAGGAGTTCTCAGTACAGGTTCTCTTGATGCCGCGCTTGCAGCCTGCAGAAAGGATCTAATCATAGCTGGTGATTTTAATTCTCACCACGTATCATGGGGTTATCGGTCCGACTCTCGTGGTAAAAGATTGTTGGATTGGGTTTCGTCAAATAATCTTAACTGTGTAAATTCGGGAACCCCAACTTATGTATCCGGCAAATCGCGTTCGGTGTTAGACCTAACTTTTTCCAGTTCGGGTTGTGTAATTTTCTCCTGGTCTGCTATCACCTCGGCCACAAATAGCGACCATCTTCCAATAATTTTTGAAGTCATGCGACCAATTAATTTGGTCCAAAAGCATGTCCGCACCTATGTTAACTATAGTAAATTTCAAGATTCACTGCGATGAGCTTTAAATAAACAGGTTGACCTAAATGATGAATTTAAAGCAGTTAATTTGTATGAAGTGATAAGTGACAGTTGCAAAAAATCCAGCTTCAGTATGCAGTCAACTAAAGGGGGTACTTATTCACCATGGTGGAATCCGGACTGTGAACAGGAATATAGAAGAAGAAAGGCACCCTGGAGAAAGTTACGCAATAATTAATGTCCACGTAATTGGAATGACTATAAATTTGTTGCAGCTACATTCAGGCAAACAATTGACAAAGCGAAAGAAAATTATAACACTAACCATTACAGTTACCTATCGCAGTCTAGTAATAAAAAGCCCTATTTAGGTTTCTATCGTCTAAAAAGATTGTTTCAGCCTCGATAAATGTAGATTCTGTTAGCTCAACTTCCACTGAATTGGTAGAGTCACTGGAGGAGATTGCAAAAGGCTTAGAGCGTCGATTCACATTACTTCGCCCCTATCATATACCATTGCCTGAAACAGCTAATGATTACATAGCAGTCACATTAGAAGAATTAATGCGAGTGGCAAAGATGCTACCAGCTTCATCCCCAGGTCCTGATGGCATAACTACAGCAATGATAAAACTATTATTCGAATTATCTCCCCAGGATTTGCTTAATTTTACAAATTTCTCGATTAAAAATGCATGGATTCATCCAGATTGGAAGGTTGCCAAAATAATTCCTCTACTCAAAAAACCGGGTGATGGATATACAATAGACAACATTAGACCTATTTCTCTGACCTCAAATCTTGTAAATTTAATCGAGAGAGTTCTGTATGGTCACATCGATAGGTGGATAGGCGAGAACCAAATATTAAGTGATTCTCAAATAGTATTCAGGCCAGGCTGCTCAATTTGGTGTGCTCATGTTGACTTGGAGAGTCGAATTCAACTCGCTCGCCGCAACAACCAGTACGTGGCCTTAGTGACATTAGATATTCCGAGGGCGTTTGACAGTGTCGATCACAGTACCTTAATCAACAGACTCGAAAATGTGAGTTTCCCACAGTATATAAGTGCATGGATTCAAAATTTTCTAAGCGGACGCACATTTTATTGCTATCAAAACGGTGTTTCTTCTCACAGTTACAAACAGACAAGGGGCGTTGCTCAAGGTGCAGTACTTTCCCCCGTGTTATTTAATATTTGAATAAATCACGACCCGACACATCATGGCGTACAGGTATACGTATACGCTGATGATATCGCATTTTTCTCGGTATCAAATGATATACATAGCTTATATAAAACTTTAGAATCGTATTTGAATCAGATTGAAATTTGGCTAAAAGCAATACAAATGTCGCTAAATGTCAGCAAAGTGAAATAATTGTTTTTCCCTTAACTTTCCCATCCGAATAACACTGTCGTATGGCCAGGAGATTATTCCGCAGGTGTAATCTTTAAAATATCTGGGAATGATTTACACAGAAAAGCTTAATTGGAAGACACACATGAAATACATCGCATCTAATACGCGCAGTTGGTTTATTACGAAGAGTCAGCAGCAATCGTTTTGGAATGCGCCGGGAGACCTTGCTGATGATCAATTGTATGTATGTGTGCCCCATTCTAGAGTTTGGATGCTTGTTATTTTCTCGAGGTCCGACTTATAAATTACGCCCTCTGGTTATTTCAGAATGCGAATCACTACGTCTATGTCTCGGCCTTCCAAAATATGTAGCGAATAATATTCTTTATCATGAAACTCACCTGCCTTCTCTTCAACCTCGTTTTCGTTTACTGACAGTCCAGACATTACTGAACATATATGCTTCTCCCCAGAGACGCTCCTTCTATTTGTTTATTAGAGAACCGACTGCATTCTTTGAGAATCAGTGGTCCAGACTGCATTGTCCCCAGGTAGTTTTTGTGCAGAAACTATTAGATCCATTACAAATATCAATCCGTGATGTGGATTTTCAAAATTTCCCTACTGCGACAGTAAGCGTTGAATTCGATGATATATTTCCTAATAACGCTAAACTCTTGCCTATTCGATAACTAAAAATTTGTTAGGTGACCATCTCGTGAACCTCCAAATAAATGCAGTAATAGCCACAGATGCTTTGGTTAGTGAAGAGAAGGCAGGAGTGGGTATTTTTTTTTTTTGCATCATTAAATTGGTCTTTCTCCCTTCGACTACCCGACTTTACGCCGATATTTCAGGCGGAGTTATTAGCGATCATCCTAGCTCTACGAAAACTTCCCACATCTATTACTTCAGCCGTAATCTTAACCGACTCCTTGTCTGTTTGCTCCGCTTTATCTGTGCCCAATTAATCTATCATTCTCCGAGAATTTCATTCATCCATCCCACAACATTTACGCCTTATCCATCTGGTATGGGTGCCAGGGCACGTGGGGCTCACTTTAAACAAATCAGCAGACGCACTAGGAGCAGCATCTCTTAAAGGCCCGGCACTGAGGATCCTAAGACCTTCGGCATACGTCACTTCTGAGAGATTAAAAAAAATTCTGTCCAAGAAGAACATGCCAAATCATGTGTACTCAATAACACCGATTTTCAGCACCTTAGATTTCCTTGGCACAGCAGATGGTGTTCAACAAGAAAATTTGAAGTTTCATTTACTAGAATGCGTTGCCGAATACCAAGGCTTAATTTCTATTCCCATAGGTCTGGTTTGGCGCCTTCCCTTCAATGATTTTATTGCAATAAACCCGACACTATGGATCATTTCTTATAGAGAGTCGTAGGTTCACCATGCATAGTAAACGACTTCTCGAAGGTCCCCTCCACCAACTTGGATTGACCATTACGCTACCTATCATTCTATCTCTGGGGGCGTCGACACTAGGACACTCTAATAGGAACGTATGTGATGCCATATTTAATTTTGTAATGGAAACAAGGCGACTGCCATGCAAATTTTTTTCCCACAAGACAACAAAATATTTGCTTCAAATTTTAAGATGCTATAGCATGAGAATTAATATTAACGATTGGAATTTATTTATGATCGCATTCTTAAGCAAGGCAATCCCATTTAAGTATATACGAGACTGGGTAGGTGCCACTGTTCGAAGAAACTCTTTGAAGCTGACTTGCAGCACTGGGTATGTGCCACTCGGTATGTGTGGTCTCCAATAGGTGTGTGATGCTCTTCAATGAACGTCTTGGACGCCAACTTGCGTAACTTGGTATGTGCGACTGGGAATGTGCCGCCATACAATGACGAAAAAGATGCCTTAAATTTCTTCGATGCTGAGCGGTATCGAGCCCACGTCACAAGGGTTCCCCAAGGACAACAAACCGACGCATAATGGTGGATCCACACGACGGACGGCTCCGCGAAAGTTTGTTGCGTGGATGGTTATTCCGCCACCCGTCCGGTAGCAAAACGCACCCGGACGACGGACGGGGCGAGCAGATGACCACGCCGGAAAAATAAATATGGCGGCACTGCCCGAAGTTGCTGCCGTCCGCCTCGAACCTATCAAGCCGTCGTCGTTCACTGTGTGGCCCGTAATTTTCAAACTGACGCTTGTATTCGCTTTAAATTTGTGTCCAGAAGCTTCGACCGCTAAGTATTCGGGACGATTGGGTACCGTTTCCGAGAGCCATGCTCAAGTTCTTGGCGTGTAGGCTTAGGGTGACTGTATTGGCTGAACATGGCCTCGAAGATGTTGCGGTGGCCCAAACAGATCTGAGAGGCTGTAAGTTGCGCTTGTGGCCAGACTTATAGAGCATCGTAGGCTAAATCCGCAGCATTCGACTGCCAGATTCCCGATGCGAAAAATAGCTCGGCATTTTTCGTCCGTGGGGGTCGCGGACGACGCGCGGACGGCATGAATCCGTGACGCGTAGTAACGTGATGCACCGTCCGTCGCGGAAAATACGGATTTATTCCGTCGTGTGGATCGACTGTTAGCAGGCTGAGCCACAAATGCAGTGAGTATGTGCAGGTGTTAAATTAAATTGTGGGGTCTTTTACGTGCCAAAACCACGATCTGATTATGAGGCACGCCGTAGTGGGGTACTCCGGAAATTTGGAAAACCTGGGGTTCCTTAACGTGCACCTAATTCTAAGTACAAAGGCGTTTTCGCATTTCGCTCCCATCGAAATGCGGCCGCCATGGCCGGGATTCTATCCCACGACCTCGTGCTCAGCAGCCCAACACCATAGCCACTGAGCAACCACGGCGGGTGTATGTGCAGGTTTTGAAGTGACGCTATTCACGATAACACTGTAGTCAAGTGCGTCATGAATGTGCTGGTTATATGCCGCTCTTCAATGAACATCTCGCCAACTTGGGTCACTGAATATGTGCCACTGAGCGGGCGGCAAGCGAGGGCACAATTATCAGCGTTCGCAGCCACCGGCGCGCCGCGCTTCTCGGCTCGGTGGCCACCCGCGTACTTCTCGGCAGTGCCACCAGATGGCGCAGCATTTCCAGAAAGAAGCGCGAGAGAGGAGCCTTGTTGCCACGTGACGCGTTTTTCAGCGTTCGGACGCAACGGCGCGCCATCCATTTCGGAGGCTACGCGCAGGCTTTGCGGAGGCGGCGCTAGAGGGCGTTGACTGTTCTAGGGAAGCGCAAAAGAGTAGTCCCGCTGCAGTACAGGCCTCATACATAACTCACAAGAGACGGTGGCAATACGTACATGTGTCGCTATATTGATTCAATGCTAAACGCAGTGCCATTGGCAGTCATCGTAATATGGGCTCTGCCGCAATTTTCTAGGCACATGTTCGATTTATAGAACATGCTGAATGAAAAGTTGGTGCATTGCATTTTATAGGCGGGCGTATTGCAATGTACTCTTCACCAAGCCTCCATGTGCTGCTCATTGTTGTGGTGGCCAGGTAAGCTGTCCTAAACAACTTTTATACGAGGTTCGTAGTAGGTTCCCCGGTTTCGTAAGGACACTAAACGAGGCACCTTGCTTTGGTGAGAACAAGGGGGAGTTTGTTGGTGGTAGGTAGGTGAAGTAGAGCACTGCACGGGCCGATTTTTTCAGCCCGGGCCCGCCCCGGGCCCGTTTTTACGTTGGGCGGCCCGCCCGAGCCCGATCAAAACTTTTACGGCGAGACCCGGGCCCTGCCCGGGCCCGGAAATAATCTACGTTACCCGCCAGGCCCGGCCCGCCACCCCTTTACCTTAGGCCCGAGCCCGGCCCGAGCCCGACTCGAAACCGGCCCGAACCCGGCCCGAGACCGAAAAATAATGTTTTTCAGAGTTGAGACGCCCGAGAATAACTCGCTGCACTTTACGTGCACATCACCAGAAAGCCCGAGCCCGGCCCGGGCCCGCGTCAAAAAACCCGAGCCCGGCCCGAGCCCGGGTCAAAAAGCACACGCCGTGCCCGAGCCCGGCCCGAGCCTGGCCCGAGCCCGTGAAAAAACTGTTCTACCCGGCCCGGCCCGGCCCACGGGCCAGGCCGGGCTCGGGCTTACCCGAA
Source organism: Dermacentor silvarum (assembly GCF_013339745.2). NCBI lineage: Eukaryota > Metazoa > Arthropoda > Arachnida > Ixodida > Ixodidae > Dermacentor > Dermacentor silvarum. The sequence goes on from NC_051159.1 coordinate 4,295,127, forward strand.
AGCCCGAGCCCGTGCAGTGCTCTAAGGTGAAGTGCAAATGTGTGCGTAAACTACAACCTTTGCGGTATATTGGGTATTCAAGCTCTCTGGAGCGTTGTAAGTGGGTTTTACGAACAGTGCTGAATTTAGGCTGCGTTCTTGTCAGAACTGCATCGGTCACCAAAATCAAACTTAGTAAAAATGGGAGGAGGGTTAGGCATAAGGTCAATGAGAGGAGGAGGAGGAGGAAAAAGATTTATTAAGAAAAAGAAAAAAAAATACAAAACAAGCAGGTGTCTTCCTGCTTGTGTTGGGAGGTGCCCTTAGTCCAGGGCTCCTGCGGCTCTTGCTGTCTCCCGGGCCCGCCGCACCAGTTGTTGCTGGTCACGAGGGTCCGAGCTAGTCAGCACGGCCTCCCACTGCTCGGGTGTGGGGTTGGGTATATGCGGGACTACCTGTATTTTGGGGCATGCCCATGTGGTGTGATATAGGGAAGCGTAGTCGTTGCAAAGGGGGCATTTGTACGAGTACAGTGCAGGGTGTATTGCGTGTAATCTGCTTAAATGGGGGTATGTGTTGGTTTGTAATTGTCGCCATGCTACTGCGTCTTCGCGTGAGAGGGTCTTGTGCGAGGGTGGGTATTGACGTCTGTTCAATCTGTGGTGTTCTCATATGGCGTGGTGTTGTAAAGGTACAGGCTCCATATATGCGGCCGTATCCCTCTCCTGTGGCGCCCGGGTGGCATGAGCTCGGGCTACAGCGTGCGCACGCTGATTTCCACGGAGGGACTCGTGTCCTGGAGTCCATACTATTTCAACGTCGGGTAATTGAGAGGCTTGTTTGAGGAGTCGGGCGGCGATGGAAGATATTCTGCCTCTGGCATAGCTACGGCAAGCTGATTGGGAGTCTGTAATAATTGTAACGTGTTCTTTGGTTTGACTAGAGGTGATGGCTAAGGCGATGGCTGTCTCCTCCGCTTCGAGGGCGTTGGCTGTGCGGACCGTCATCGAGACCACCTCTTGACAGTTATGGTCGACAACGCTGACTGCCATGGCTGCTTTTCGGGGGTACTGCGCGGCATCTGTGTATAGTATGGTGGGGAGGTTACCGTATCTTCTTTGAAGAGTCTTTGCGCGAGCTTTGCGACGACCGGCATGATGTTCCGGGTGCATGCTTCTGGGGATGGCGGCGACCTTGATATGCTCCCGGATGTTGGGGGCCAGATAGATTGATTTTTCGTGGCCTCGGCCCTGTGTTGGGTAGCCTAGGCGCGCTAGGAGCTTCTTGCCTGTTGGTGTGAGGGCTAGGCGTTCTCGTTGGCTTGTGAGGTGGGCGTCTATGATTTCTCTTACTGTGTTATGGACTCCTAGGGCTTCGAGCTTGAGTGTGGCTGTTCCCGGTGGTAGGCCGAGCGCTTGCTTGTATGCTTTCCGCAGAAGTATGTCTAGCTGATCTTTCTCTTTGGGAGTGAGGGGAAGGCACGGGGCAGCGTAGGCGATGCGGCTGATTATCAGGGCCTGGACGAGCTGGGTCACGTCGTCTTCTTTCAGGCCGTGTTGTTTGGTGGTGATGCGGCTGACCATTCGCATGACTTGGAAAGTTGTGTGCTTGAGACGTTGGATGGTGTATGCGCCTCCGCCGTCCTGTTGTATATGGAGGCCGAGGATGCGGACGCGATTTACTGTGGGTATTTCTTTGCCGTCGAGGGTGAGTGTAATGTGGGGTATTTCATTGAGTTTTCTACGGGATTTCTGTCGAACGAGTAATAGTTCCGACTTCTCGGGGGAGCACCGGAGACCACTATGCTTCTTGCATAGTGCTGGACGACGTCGGTCGCTTGTTGGAGTGCGTCTTGCTTTTCTCCTTCAGAACCAGTGGTGGTCACTGGTCCAGATAGTGATATCATCGACGTATACTGCGTGCCTGATTCCTGGTATTGCGTTGAGTTTGTCAGGTAGCTTCATCATAGCAACGTTGAAAAGGGTGGGTGATAGAACGGCACCTTGTGGGGTTCCTTTGTTGAGCGTAGGTAAGGTCGGAGTTCTGAGTGAGCCAATGCCTACTGTGGCCGTGCGGTTGGTTAGAAAGGCGCGTACGTAGTTGTAAGTATTACGACCACAGTTGGTAAGACTTAGGTTTGTAAGGATGGTATTGTGAGCCACATTGTCGAAAGCGCCTTTAAGGTCTAGTGCTAAGATCGCTCCGGTGTTGTGTGGTGAAATGTGTTCAAGGACTTGTTCCTTCAGCTGAAGGAGAATGTCGTGGGTAGAAAGGTGGGGCCGGAATCCGAACATCGTTTCGGGCAGCAAGTCGTTGGATTCTAGGTAAGGTTGAAGTCGGTTCAGAATGACGTGCTCCAGAAGCTTACCTAGGCATGACGTTAGTGAGATTGGTCTAAGATTTTCTAAGCTGGAGGGTTTGCCTGGCTTTGGAATGAGGATGATGTCAGCGTGCTTCCAATCCGCTGGTAGCGTACCCGCCTCCAAATGATGATTAAATAGGTCAGTAAGAGATTGAATGGTGCCATCATCCCGATTGCGCAGGAGCTTGTTATTTATTTTGTCTCTGCCTGGGGTGGTGTTTCGTGTGAGTGCATGGATTTCTTGTTGCACCTCAGAGATGGTGATCGGCTTGTCCAGATCGTGGTTGTCGCCTCCGCTGTACGTGGGAGGTTGTCCCTGTGTGGGTTTGAAATCTCCTATGTACCGCACCCTCAACTCTTCCAGGATGTCGTCATCAGAACCCGGATGGTTGTGGAGGAGACGTTGAATTGTTTGCTGGCTGACTGCTTTGCTTTGCGTGGGGTCAAGAAGATGGCGTAGTAGCGACCATGTTTTGGCCGTGCTAAGAGTGCCCTGCAACTTATTGCATAGTTGTCGCCAATTCTGACGGGTGAGCTCCCCAGCATAAAATTCCGCGGTTGCCGTGAGTTTCGCTATACGTAGTCTCAGTTTCCGGTTATGTTTTTGCCGCTTCCATCTCCTAACAAGGCCTCGACGGGCCTCCCACAAGTGAAGAAGGTGCGAGGTCTACTGCCGTAATGTCTGTGGTGAGTGTGATCTGTTTTGAATGTCTGTCTACATCTTGCTGGAGCTCTCGTACCCACTGTTCGAGATCCGCAATAGCCCTCGAGGAGTCATCCGCTCGCTCTTTGCGAAAAGCTGTCCAATCTGTGAGTGTTATCTTTTTTATCGGGCGGCGTGCATGTGTAACGTACAATGTGGTGGCAAGGATGCAGTGATCACTGCCCAGGGTTTCCTCCGTGTTGTGCCAGGTGGCTTGTTGTATCCCTTTAGTGAGGGTGAGGTCAGGGCACGTATCTATGGAGACGCTGTTTCCTAGACGTGTGGGGTATGCGGGGTCAGTGAGGATGGTGAGACAGTGCTGCTGTATCATATACTGGAGTGCAGTACCTTTTGATGTGGCTGTCGTGTAGCCCCATGCCTGGTGAGGCGCGTTGAAGTCGCCTACTATAAGTAGGCTGTTGTTTTTGGCTAGGGTAATCGATTTTGTGATCAAGTAGTCGAACTTGGCCTGCTTCTGCTTGGGTGGGCTGTAGATGTTCAATATGAAAAGGCTCTTTCGGCCTCTTCGGAGGGGTAGGATCTCAATTAGGTTGTGGTCGACGTCACTGCCATCTACTGTGTGTTGTATTGTAGTGAGCGTTTTAGCTGTAAGTGTGGCCACGCGGCTTTCAGGCGTGGTAGTATGTGTGTTGTAGCAGGTTTGAGTTGGGTGTGTGCCTGTTTCCTGCAGTGCGATGACGCTCGGCGCCGTGTTGGCGTTACTTATGTACTGTCTCAATGATCCGTGCTTGCGTTTGTAGCTACGACAATTACATTGCCAGATTAAGAATGGGTTTTCGTTGCTGTGGTTGGTTTTGCTATTCATCCTGGTTTACGGGTGGATCGGCAGGGTGTCCCTGCTCTACTTCCTGTTGTGCCATTGTTTTCACCTTCTTTCGTCGCTGATCTTTCGCGAGCCGCGTTTCTTCGATTGCATTTGCAAGTTGCTGAATACTTTGCTGCATGGCTAGCATCTGCTGTTGCAGTGCATCGACTTTCTCTTCGACTTGCGCGATTTCTGTCGGTTTTGCTGATTCCGCGAGAAGCATGGGTTCAGAACTCTCCGAAGATGATAGTGATGAGGGTGTGCTTATTGGTGCGGACTCCTGACTGGTTGTACGACTGGCGTATAATTCTGCAATGAATAATTCTGCAATAAGGTCAATGAGTATGATCAGTGAAATATGCGTGAATAAATTACAGCCATTGTAAAAGTTTCGTCTATCAACGGCTTATTGCGGTCCGGAGTGCTATAAATGTGTTTACGAACGGCTCAACGTACATCAAGGTTTAGTGAGAATGAGGTGAACATTATCATATAACCTATCAGGGTGGCTGATTCCATTAGTTGGTGTCCCATTGTCATGAGTGCACAGCGCGAAGGTTAAACTTCATACTTGAAGCGCCATACTTGAAGCGGCAAAAAGGTCGCTAAAAAAGATTGCATGCGTTAGTAAGCCATCCATCACCCTTACAGAAAAAGCGCTCAAGTATTTTGGGATGTCGCACGTACAGCCGGAGTTTGTGACGCAACTTTACATTTATTCGCGCATATCTTGCTTTTTCCTCTTTGTTCGCCTTTTCCTTTTCACCACTCACTCACCACTCACTCTTCTACATAGTTCATATTTTCAGATAGCTCTCTCACTCCCCTGTATAAGTTCGGCGCTTTCGATAATAAAACCTCATTTAGAAGTCAGCACTTGTCATTGTCTTGCCTAAGAACCGTCACGCTGTGCATTCACGATAATGAACATTATCGCCGATGTGCATGCCAAGTTTGATGCGTGTGGATAAACTACAACTCTCGGGAAAAATTCTGCATGTAAGTGCTCGAAAGCATTATACGGCCGGTATCCACAATGTTTCCCAATGTTGCAAGGAAACTGTACTTGACAACGAGTTAGCAATTTGTCGAAATCCGAGGAATGTTACGGAAAGTTTAATGTTTCTGTTTTAGTTATGATCATTGAAAATAATTACTGAACCAATAATTTCTCCCTATAGTCATGGGTTATAAATACAGGGCGCCCGCGGTGTCCTCGGTGAAGTAAATTAGTCACCTTGTTTATTATTATTTTGTTCTAATGAAAATATTTCGCGGAAATAGGGGGCAAGAACCGGCTGATGTATAGGCAAAGTTCGATGGGTGTGGTTCAATTAAATTGGATAATTCAGCCCGCTGCTCTGGGAGAACTGTAACAGCCACAGAGATCAAATTTGCTGGAAATGGGGGCACATTACGACTGATGTGCACGTGAAGTTATAAGTGCACGTGTTAAGTACGGCCTTTGACAAAAATTTCTTAAGCAAACACTTGAAAGCGTTGTGTGCGAGAGAGATTGTAAACGGGTGAATCATACGCGGGCAACGTTTTCAAGCGTGTGGTTTGACTGCAGTTAACTGAAAATTCTTAATGCAACTGCTGGAAAGAAAGAGTGTCGCTGGAAATTGGGCTGTGATTCTGCAAGGTCGACCCCCGCGATAGCTTAGCGGCTATGTTGTTGTGCTGCTAAGCATGAGGTCGCGGGATCAAATCCCGGCTGTGGCGGCCGCATTTCGGTGGGGGCGAAACGCAATAACGCCCGTGTCCCGCGCATTGGGGACACCTTAAAGATCCCCTGGTGGTCAAAATAAATCCGGAGTTCCACACTACGGCGTGCCTCATAATCAAATCGTGGTTTTGGCACGTGAAATCCCAGAATTCAATTCGATTCAGTTGAAATTTGTCAAGGTCGCACAAGCTTTCTGCTGTCTTTCCAACAGGAAGATGCTAGTGATTGCATATTGTGTGTGATTTAGTACTTACATCTGGTGCAGACTATATATGTATAAGTATGCAGTATGTTTGTCTTTCTCGTTCTTCGGTTTCTATATTTTAGTTTGGAGACTTGTCGCATGTACGTTTCCATTTTTTAGATTTTTTTCTACCTCCTGTTTTCTGTGCCTCCTCATTGCATTATCCCTGCATACTCATACAAAGTTTTCTCACATGAAGCGTTGTTATGGGATTATTCTGGTATTGCCGGCGTGTAAGCAAAATTTCCTGCGTTTTCTAAGCTAGTAAAAATGAAAACAACAGTACGGATGTGTCAACGTCAATCCATGAGGCACGAGTTTTGTAGAATTTCTCATAGGTTAAGGAGGGGCAAATGAACAAGCCTGAAGGGCGCAGGTTTGGTTAAGTGACCTTGAAATTTTCTGATCTTATAGGGGACACCTATTAGGCAGCTAACATTATATATATATATATATATATATATATATATAGATCTGAAGGTACAATATATATATATATATTATATATAAGATCTGAAGGTACAACACGTTGGCTTTAAAACAACCGAACTGCCGTCAACAGACTCACTGGCGCGTGGCTGTACAGGCCCGAGCATTTTAGGCCTGCTGGCCAGGTATGGCTTTGTCGATTTCGGACCACGGCAAGAGTGCTGGCTACGGCTGGGCGCTACGCCGAGTTAAAAATAAAGGCAAAAGCAAACGCCGAGTGTGCGAACGCGTCAGCGCAACGGCGTTCCCGGGAGCGGCCGGGGATGTGGCCGGGAGAAGGGTTAGTGTGCCGGTCACCGGGTCACGGGGCCCTGGGCGCCTCCTCGCCTGCCGCGCTCCACCGCCGGAAGGTCGCCGCCGCTCGCGGAAGCGGCACCGTGCCTGGCACTGCCTCGTTACACGCTCCTTCCTTCAATCGGGCGCACCAACACGCACGCCACCAGGGATGGAAAGGGGCGCCCACCCCCTCTTCGTTAGCGGCACGGCTGCGTGTGTCAGAGAGTTGGCTGCCTCCCTCCCTGCACACCCCTGTGAACTCTTCTCCGTCGCCGTGACGGCCGCTGTTGCGTGCACTTGGCCCGCGCACGTGTGTGTGTGTGTGTACGCACCGAGCAGCGTGTTGACCAGCCAAGAGTAGAGCCAGGAGTGGGGCGTGTGCCGGGCTCGCCAAGCGCGTCGCCGTAGATCGCGTCGGCCCGCGTCTGCCTCCGCGAATCCATCACCGCACCCCGCTCGCCTGTCCGTTCTTTCGGAGGAGTCGTTTAATTGCGACGGGTCACGATGCAATATCGGCGCTGCCCGAGGCCCATACGATGCTTTTCGAACGGCACCTCTTGCGATTCACTGTAATCGCTGGTGGTCCCAGCTAATGCAGAAGCACTGTGTCACAGTGTATCACCTTCGTTCGGAAACTCGAGCTAATGGAAACATCGTTATGACTGCGTGGATGCGTGGTAACATGCAATCAAGCTCTCACACCACAGGTCAGCTGCTTCCAGGTGCAGAAAGCATTAAGCATGCTGTGATGCGTAACATTACGGCAGTGTCCGCTATATAGAAGTGGTGCGCTATACCACTGCGCAAGCCACCAATTATAGACGGAAATCTTATTAAATTAAAGACGGTTTAATTTAACTAAAGATGGAAACTTCAATTTTTTTCATTGGAATGTCTGTCTTTTCAAACTCAGCGATTCTAATAATGATGTTTTCCCGATCGTTTTAGTCCGCGAACACACGACAAGTTGATACGGCGAGAACATGCGACACAAGACGAGGACATACGACCTGTAGATAGATACTTGTAGAAAAATAACGAAGGCATGGGCTTCGAGGCCAGGAATATATAGGCTTTTCGCCCAAACTGGTGAATCTATCATTCAATAGATTTTATACAACTTCGGGCCGGTCTTGATTCGACACCGCTCGACGACACAGGAAGTCATAGCCATTGCCAGTCGTCAACAGCAACCATCATTGTAATCAGCATTATTACCATGAATATTATTCTCATTATCATAAATTTCTGTAGTGTAGGGCGAAGGTCTCTTCCAGCGATTTAGAGTTACTCAACGTAAACTCACTGCACGTGCAGATTTTCTAATCACATCACTTTGTGTTATATTCGGCCCTCTTGGACTCAGTTTCTCTTCTACTAATCTAGGTTCTACTAATCTAGCGGCTTTGCAGATTATTTGCACACGCATTACGTGACATTCCCAATTTGTCTTTTTTTATCCTAATCGCAACTTGCATATACCGGCTTCATGCTGTCTTTATATTTCCTAATATTGAAGCTAGCTTTTTTTACATTTCTTAATTATTTTTCGGATTTAGTTAGAGCCCCCTAATACGTTAGTACTGACACAATGGAATGAAACCTAAACAGAAACAACGATGATTCCTGGCTGCCATATTAAATCAGGAAAATGATCATCATTTCCCCGATTTAATATGGCAGCCAGCCTGCCAGCCGGCGCTAGTCAGGGAGGGTCAGCCAGTCTCCGCCAGACAGTGCAACCAGTCGGGGAGTCAGTCGTACTTTGCGCCTTCACAAAGCGAAGGCGCCTCCTGCCAACACACAACTGGCGCCTGCAGGTTGCTTTTCCGCTGAGCTGGGGACTGCGACCCACTTGGGCGGCGCACAGCACGTGCTGAGCCGTGAGCATCGAACTCGCAGCGGAGGATAACCGCGCGATAGTCGACTGCACCGCAACCCCTTCCGGCTTGGCTCTTGTATTTGTGCTTCTTTGCATTCTGGTGGAACAGCAGCAGCAGCTGCCACTCGGAGTTTGCAGCTGAGCGGTTCCCACCCCAGATTCGGGTCCTTTACACCAACCCATATTGTTTCAGCTGCTGAAGCAAGCCAGTCAATGCCCTCCGTTGTTCGAATGCTCGAAGCTGCGACGTGTACGCGTTTGAATCCGCGACGCGTATAAAAGACGCTTACAGAACTTGCTATGCAGCGGCGACAACTCGCTGAGACATTTGGATGAAGCAGTGCAATGGGGTGGCGCGCCTTGATTAGAACATGAGGTCCCGAAAATGCCACCACGTTTTCTGTGGGTGGTTTTCTAGCTGTCTCTTGGCATCATTATCCGAGCGGACGCGACCTGCTCGAAGCTACCAGTAGCGTCAACGGGACACTCTCCTGGCTGTGGTGTCATGGACGAACTACCGAAGAGCGATTCATGTGACAATAGTGGAGGGGGTCAGAGATTACGTTTATAGATTTGAACGACTACCGTAGCTGGTGTACCCAATAATTGTCCGTACTACTGTTTCTCTAATTGCGTGTGAGAGCCTCGTCAAGCTGCCAAAAAGTGGCTTTCTTACTCCCCTCTCCCGCACTCTTCGAGGCCAGGAATTAAAATATTGTATGGTGTATCATACAACATCGGTAGTCAAATAACGTCAGTTAACGCACCAAACGGTTGTAGCCGGACTACACCGTGCACAATTGCGCATGATAGACGCGCTGTAAGACGAGTTGAGGATGTAAGCTTATAAACAAATTTAGTAGGCCATAAAAGCTATCCCATTACCGTTCGCGCAAGTGAGGGAGCAGATGCGGAAGAGCTAATCAATTTGCGAAAGAACGCTCAAGTATTTCTGCTATTTGGCAAAAAATGTTACGCAACATATCCAACTGGGCGAAAATGATGATGCACGGAAACATGAAGAGCACTCGAAATTCACGCTCGACCAGAACACAGTTTACTGCGAAAAGGTCACAGATGCGATATGGGCAGCGTAAGAACACAGTCAAGCATTGCCCACTACTAGTTAACTCGCGTATATGTTTACGCTGAAGCCTTAAGGAGCACTGTGAACAAGTTCATGCTTCGGGGGGTCAAGGATAACTCGTATTCGCTATAAAAGGTGCCGATGTGCGCAGTACTTTTTTATTTTTTCAAGAATCACGTTTACTAAGCTCATATAAAAAACAATGTACAGATAAATATACAGAAAGCGGTCCGAGAGCACTAGGCTGCAGGGGACCTCCTGTCCAAGGTTACAAGTGTAGTGGATAAAGTAGAACAGCCTTATAATAGTAGTCAACGTACTTGCATTAAAATAAAAGCCGATAAATATAAAAAATACGAAACGAATGCTCTAAACAATCAGCATTATTCTGAAGAGATGAACATAAGCTTAATAATTCAGTAAGTAAGAAAACAATTCTTTTTTAAAAGTACCAAGTGATGAAGAGTGTTTGAGATAAGTTGGCAGAGTGTTCCAAATAAATAAAGCAGAAAAATATGCGGTATGTCGGCTATAATTAGTCCGTAGTGCAGGTAGTAAAAATTTCCATTTGACTAAAATCTAGTAGGATTAGTGTTAAGATCAACAGTAATTTTAAATTTAATTATGGGGTTTTTACGTGCCAAAACCATGATCTGATTATGAGGCACGCCGTAGTGGGGGACTCCGGAAATTTGAACCACCTGGGGTTCTTTAACGTGCACCTAAATCTAAGTACACGGGTGTTTTCGCATTTCGCCCCCATCTAAATGCGGCCGCCGTGGCCGGGATTCGATCCCGCGACCTCGTGCTCAGCAGCCCAACACCATAGCCACTGAGCAACCACAGAGGGTTTAGATCAACAGTACGAAATACACTTGATGGTATAAGATGATTCAATGACTTCAATAGGATAATGGTGAGATGGTACTTAAATAGACTAGCAATCGAGAGTATATGAAAAGTACGAAGCAACGAAGGGGCACTGCAGCGATACGAACTGAACGTTATTATTCTAAAGGCTTGGTTTTGTATGTGCTGTATAAATGAGTTAGCTAAGTATTGTCCCATGTCGTGATACAATATAGTAAACGTGACTGCGAGTCAAGGCATAGTATAGTGTAATTAAGGTCGGAGTGTTAAAATGATGACGTGCTCTGATTAAGATTCTGATGCCATGGGACACCACATGTCACCACATTGACACTACATTGGACACCACATTGGACACCGCATGTCTAGTATTGCGAAATATAAGACACTAAAGAAATGTTGTTACTGGGGGGCTTAGTGCACGGTTCAAAAAGTAAGTCCAATACTGCGTGAGCGTACTTTACTGCCAGAATTTAGAAAAAAAAATCGCCAACAATAAGCAAATTCGCTACCGGTGCCAACGAAAGCTTGGCTTACGCGAAGAATTACCCGTGATGAGCGAATTTGTTTGTTTGTTTGTTTTTTCTTGTAACGTATCCGCATTCCCGAGCATGCCTTTTTCCGTAGTTTATTTCGTTTATGGACAGCGTACATTGTATTTATCTGGTACTCAGTATACTATCATTGTGACTCTACCAGCCGTGGTGGTGTAGTGGCTTTAGTGTTGCGCTGCTAAGCCCGAGTGTGCGGGCTCGAATCCCGACCGCGGCGCCTGCATGTCGATGAGGGCAAAATCCAAGAACGTCCGTGTACCATGAATTAGGTTCACGTTAAAAAAACTAGGTCGTCAAAATAATCCGGAGTCCCCCACTACGGCGCGCCTCATATACATATCGTCGTTCTGGCACGTAATACCGCAAAATTTTTTAAAATTTTAGCTCTGTCAGCATGTCCCACAACTCCACTGAACAAGTCTCGCAGCTTTTAGCATTACGTATTAGCCTATGAAATAAAAGTGCAAATACACCGGCGACGAAATTATTTCGCATTAATATGGGACTTTCACAGCGTTGGTGGGGAACGGTCATGATTCGCCGATTATCAGAAAATACTTTTTATTTTTATTTTGGCGAAGGTCTTTCTTTCCCAGTTTCTTCAAATGTAGAAAATGCTTAATAAATTGCAGACAAGAAATTTTGCCAGACCATTTGTTCACAGGGCCAATTCTTCGCCAATTGCAGTCTTCATGGTCCCTTAAAAATATTGCTGACAAAATCTTTCTTCGGAATTACTATACGCGTGGCTATGTGTACTCGTACGTTACTTCAACGTGAGTTGGCGTCATATTGTTTGGGGTGAGTACGTGAAAGCATCTACGGTACGCATTTCTGAGAGATTTTTGTGTGACATAGTCACGGACAAGTTCTTCCGGTTCTCCATGGATATTTGACGGGCTGCTTCTGAGGGCATGTGATCTTCCGAACCACTTTTCCTGTCTGTCTTCCGCCCATGACGTGATCGCAGTCGTGTGTGCACCTAATGAACGCCTGGAAGTTCAAGTGCGCTGCTCCGTGTAGCCTGAACCATCTCGGCGCACGCTCGTATCGCCGAATCATCGCTCGATGCGAGTTTGGCGGGTATTACCCACGCTCTGTGCCTACCGGCTTCAGCAGCGTGAGGTAGCCCGCGAGCTAAGGTCAACCGACCGCTGTGCACAGGTGTGGCGTGTATTTTGGCAGGCTTCCCAGCCAATCGCTGCTGCAGCCAAGGACGCTTCTCCGCCGCCGCCGAGAGGCTTTGCTCTTTAGATCTGTTTATCGACGCCCTCTCCACATTCGGCTAGATGCCTTTCCAGATCGCTCTTCTGAGGAGTTTGCAGGCTCTCTCAGCGATGTCGTTTGCGCCGCTTTGTTTATTCTCGCCAGTTCCTCTCGCAGGTGGGAGGGCAGACTTGCAGTCGATTGGAACCGCGTCTTAAGAATTGGCAGCGAGACGTGATTCCTCTCGTTGGTACCCAGACTGGTCTGCCGGTCTACCTCATTGGGCGACAGAACAGACTCAAGGATGTGCGCCGTTCCTCGTTGCGTGCAAGCAGTGAGCGTGCCTTTCGAAGCATAGTGTGTCAATAAGATTACAAGAGACAAGTATGGCACCGCAAATCGCTCAGTCAAAACGAGAATCATCATATACTACATGCGTTTGACGACATTTTGGCCTGATGGCAGAATGGATCTTCCTTGGTTGCTTTTTTTTTCATATGTGTACTGGGCTAGCCTCAAATCGCAAATTTTTTTATTGACTATTTTTTTATTGAGACAGAGAGAGACACAGATAGATTCAAATTTACGTAGATCAACATTCAAACATACATCGCCGCATGAGGAGGGAGCTCTATGTCTGGCAAGGCTCACCCTCCTGGTGACAAACACTGCACTTGAGACTCGAACAAACTACCTTTCATGGCAGCATTACAATCACGCAGAAATAGAATATTGTAACCAACAGTTACGACAACAGCTTCTAAGAAAACTGGTTTACTGAGGGCGAACCTGTGCCCGTTGACTCAAGAGACTCAACCCTCAATCAAAGGTCCTTCGAGCGTCGCTTCTTAGGACGTCGCCGCCCGTCACGTGCCATTCCTCCGATTCTCGATCACAAGCCGCCGGCGGTCTGTCAGCACGTGGCGTGGCCACGTGCGGCGCAGCGTTTCCTTACGGTGCCTTGCCTGACGCTTATGTTGTGGCGGTTCTTTGGAACACAGCTATGATGCGGCGAGCGTCTTTTCGTTCTCGTTATGCTGGCAGCAATATTAATAATTGTGTGGCACATATAAATAATCCAAAATGATAACCAGTATTGAATTACAGCTGGAAAACATAAGAAAACAAAACAGCACAGAGAGTACGCAAGAATAAACAGCCACTAATAGGTCAAAGCATTGAGATATAACGTAAGTAATAGGTCAATAACTTTTCTTCTTGCAGTGCTGTACTCGGGAACTCGTGTATTACATTTTCAATTGCTTTCTTTTCCTTCAAGAAAGATATAATGGAATGTTCGAAAGTTGTAAGTTTAAACCTCGGGAGTCCGGCGAGTTTGTTACCGGAGTTCATAGATCAGTCAAGTTACCGGAGATCAGGCATTGATCAGTCAAGACACAATAAATAATAATAATAATAATAATAATAATAATAATAATAATAATAATAATAATAATAATAATAATAATAATAATAATAATAATAATAATAATAATAATAATAATAAGGCAATATTTATGTCCACTACAGGAAGAAGGCCTCTCCCAGTGATCTCCAATTACCCCTGTCTTGCGCTAGCTGATTCCAATTTGCACCTGCAAATTTCCTAATTTCATTACCACACCCAATTTCCCGCCGTCCTCGACTGCGCTTCCCTTCGCTTGGCACACATCTTGTAACTGTAATACTCCACCGGTTATCTGCCCTACGCATTACATTGACTGTCCAGCTCCATTTTTTTTCTCTCAATGTCAACTAGAATATCGGCTATCCCCGTTTGCTCTCTGATCCACGCCGCTATCTTCCTTTCTTTTAACGTTACGCCTAACATTTTTCGTTCCGTCGCTCTTTGCGCGTTCCCTTACTTGCTCCGAGCTTCTTTGTTAATCTCCAAGTTCCTGCCCTGTATGTTAGCACGGTAGAATGCAATAATTTCACACTTTTCTTTCCAAAGTTTGTGGTAAGCGTACAATCATGATTTCGTATTACGTATGCACTCCAACCTATTTTATTCTTCTGCAAGTTTCCTTCTCGTGATTAGGGTCCCCTGTGAGTATAATGAAAATGCATTTGTTTCAGTAGAGATGGTAGCAGGTATGCTGGCATTTCGTAATAGAGCAGTACAGTTGACATACGTGAATATCTTGGAAAATATCTACAAAGATTCCAGAGCTAAATTGCTTCTCCAGAAGGACAGTAGAAAATTACCTATCAAGAAAGGGGTCAGGCAAGGAGGTACAATTTCCCCTGTCGGAGATTAGCAGCAGACGACGAAGAAATCGAATGGAACGTGGGCTGCTGCCTCCGCACCTGGCGCCAAAGAGAGCACGCATCGTTATCATCATCATGATACCCTTTGTGTTCGTCTCTCGCCATTAAAGGTTTCGTTGAGTGTATCGCAGCTCCGTCTTTTCTGGCGACGCGACCGAGTGGCCGGCGTTCCGCAACATAAGGTGCCGAAACCCACGGACAACGAGCGGATCCCAACGACGTGGACAACGAGCGCCGGTGCCCGCGAGTTTCTTCTAGAAACTGCAGCCGGAGCAACCTGATCCTCATCGGAACCACACCCAGGGAATCAACGCGCGTAACCGGCTACCTTACGAGCAAGTAAGCCGCAATCCTAAAGAAACATGGACCGCCTGAAAGCTAAACGCTCTGCTAGACGAACCCAAACAACGAAAATCAAAAATGAGGCGACGACGCTGCTGGAGAGCGGCTGCAACGACCGAACGGCGTTCAGGAAGGTTATTGACAAACTCGTCGCCAGCCGTGACGAGCTTCAAACGATAAATGCCGAGCTTGAGGACGTGATTGCCATCGAGGATCTTGAAAGAGAGTACGAGTCTGCAGCGCATTATGACGACCAGACGCTTGAGACCCTGACACGCCTCCGGGCGCGACTAGAAGATCTCAGCGTCGGCAGCACGGTGCTGACTCCTCCTTCGACGACGCTCAATACGTCACCTACCCCAACGACAGCTGCGTCACAGAGCTTCGCACCTCGTCTCCCAACGCTGACCATCAAGCCTTTCTATGGGGACGTGAGTCAACGGACGTCGTTTTGGGAGCAATTCAACGGCGTTGTCCATGCGAATAAAGCTCTCTGCACGACTGATAAATTCTACAACCTCCGCAACTACCTGGTAGGGGAAGCAGCCGCTGCCATTGCCGGATTACCAACGACGGAAGCGTGTTATGAGAGTGCCATTGATCTGGTAAAGCAGAGGTTGGGGGACAGGAGCCGGATTGTACAGCATCACTTCAGAGCGCTCCGCGAACTGCAGCCCGTGACGTCTACATCGGCTACGGAGGTGTTGCGCATGCTATACGACGGAGTCCAGCAGAATGTCCGCTGCCTCAACGTCCTAGAAGTTCCAAATAGCAGTTTTGCGACGATGCTCTACGACGTTCTGCTTCAATCCCTGCCATAAGAAATCGTCGTGGTGTTCCACCGCCATAGCCGTCTCCAGGATGACGCACAAGGCACGGCATCTTCTGCTTCAGGGGAGGCAACCCCAACGTCTTGCAAGAAACTCGAGCATCTCTTGCGATATACACACATAGAGCTCGAAACAAGAGAGCAGTGTGCTCCATCGACATCCTCCTTCAAAGGCGAGGGATCCCACAGAAAGCATGTGCCATCGTCATCAGTCCTGCATGCATCGGAAGAATCGAAACAAATCCGCAACGAATGTTTCTTTTGCAAATCCAGAAGGCATGCAACCGAGGTATGCAGCGTTACCTTGACCATATCAGAGAAAAAGAACCGGCTAGCTAAAGCTATGCGGTGCTACCGATGTACTATAAAGGGCCACCGCGCAAACAAGTGCCGGCGGAAGGTGGTGTGCGCGGCATGCAAAGGCAGGCATGCTTCAACGATGTGCGACCCAGTTTTTCGAGCGACAAGGGGCGAGAAATCACATAACGTCGTATCTGATGCTACCAAGCCAATGAAGGCAGAGAGTCCGCGGTCGACTGCCGTTACAAGCTGTAAACTTGACGATGCCATTAATTTACAGACTTTTCGTTCTTGGATCGTCGGTTCCAACGAGACATCTTATATCAGAGGCATCTTCGACGGAGGCAGTCAACGCACGTTCAGTAAGGAAG
This sequence comes from Dermacentor silvarum, assembly GCF_013339745.2. Taxonomy (NCBI): domain Eukaryota; kingdom Metazoa; phylum Arthropoda; class Arachnida; order Ixodida; family Ixodidae; genus Dermacentor; species Dermacentor silvarum. Next base: position 4,311,447 of record NC_051159.1, read on the forward strand.
ACCTGGTGGCGCGGTTGCGACTAAAAATCATTAGAGAGACATGCCTAGCGGTGAACTCGTTTGCGTCAGACGCTCCTTCTCGTGTGAGAAATTGCAATGTCGTCGAAGTTCGTCTACGTAGTCAATTTGATGACACCGAGCACATCATTGAAGCGATAGCCATGCCAGTAATTTGCCACGACATCCCTGCCACGGCTATGGAATGTTCCTTCGCAGCAAAATTACGCGAGCAAAGTTACCGCCTGGCGGACGATCGAACTGTGCCTCGAGGATGTGGCGAGAAAGGCATTAGCCTGCTCATAGGATCTGATCAGCTGTGGAACATCTTGAGCGGCGACATCATACGCAGCACGGAAGTGCAAGGATTGGTCGCTGTCAAGACTACTCTCGGCTGGACACTACAAGGTCCTACCATGAAAACGAGCTTCATAAACGGAACATCCGAAGTGATGATCTGCGTCCTCCGAGTGCAAGCTGGAGAGGTTAAAGGATCAGACCAAAGCACACTGTAGTCCTTTTGGTCGTTGGATGCTATGTGAATTGCGCCAAAAGAAGCAACTCATGAGCACGCAGACACGTTGTCTGTTTTCTAACGTAAACTTGTAAAGATTATAAAGCGGTACCAAGTAGCCATGCCTTGTAAAGAATCAGATATTGAGCTGCTACAAGACAATTACGGCGTCGCACTCAATCGTTCACGAAATCTGGTTAAGCGCATCTCGAAGCCCGAAGGATTGCTTGAGAGATACGATACAGCGACTCGTCAGTACATTGTTTCCGGACATGCTGAAGTTGTACTTGACAAGGAATTGATAGATGGCCCTGCGTACTACATGCCACACAGGGAGGTTATTCGTGAGGACTCACTCACAACCAAGCTCCGTGTGGTTTTTGATGCGTCCTCTCACGCCAAAGGAGAGAGATCTCTGAACAGTTGCCTCGAAACTGGCCCGAACCTAAACCCGGACTTACTGCAGGTTCTCCTTCGCTTCAGATAGTACCGAGTGCCCATGACAGCAGACATCGAGAAGGCGTTCCTGCAAGTGGAGATACGAAAAGAGGACCGTGAAGATTTCTATGGTTTGACAAAAGTCCTGCTGTTCCTTTCACGGAAGAAGCAGTAGAAGTTTGGCGTATGACCAGGGTACCCTTTGGATCTACAGCAAGTTCCTTCATGCTTACGGCTACTATACAGCATCACTTAAAGGCACAAGTTCATCCTGAGAAAAGGGCCGTAGCACAGCTACTTCTGAAATCCTTTTACGTCGATGACCTCTTTTTCGGAGCCAATGACTTAGAAGCAGCGGCGACTCATTACAAATGCACGAAAGAGCTGATGGATGATGCTGGCATGCCTTTAAGGAAATGGAGCTCAAGCTGTAGGCAACTAGAACGACTGTTCGACTCCGATTATGCTCTTACCCTTCTAGCCTATGAGAACACTGGGCATAAAGAGAGAGTGCTAGGGATGGGTTCGTCCAAAGCAAGAGACGCCTTCGTCTACAACCCGGAGAACATCTTTACTTTCTTGGAGAAGGCAAAAGACGCTAAGCGTTTCGTCCTTCAGACAGTGTCGAGTATATACGACCCATTAGGATTTCTCGCTCCATACGTAGTGCGAGGAAAAATGCTGTTTCAGCGGTTATGGGTTTCGAAGGTTGACTGGGATGAAGATTTTCCTGAAAAATGGCACGACTGGAGAAACGAATTGATCCATTTGTCAAAAGTCAACGTTTCCCGTCACCTCATGAGTGTAGTTACAGAACCGCGTGACCTTCAGCTACACGTTTTCGTCGATGTAAGCACAAAAGCGTACGGATCTTGTTCATACCTTCGTGTAGAAGATGTGAATGGGAGCGTGGCTAGCACTCTGATTGTCGCAAAGTCAAGGATCGCCCCACTGAAAGCTCTATCCTTTCCGCGACTAGAGCTAATGGGTGCGTTAACCGGAAGCAGGCTGTTAAAATATATAGTGGAAAGCTGCGGAGATCTCATGCCAAGAATGCAATGTTTTCTTTGGACAGACGCAACCATAGTGCTTGGCTGGTTACAGCGAGCGCCTTCGACTTTAGACGTCTTTATGAAGAACCGAATCACAGAAATTCTGTCTATTACTTCGGAATGTAGCTGGCGGCATTGTCCAGGTGTAACCAATCCTGCTGATAGACTGACCCGAGGTGTTTCCTTAAACGCACTGAATACTGAGGTAGACTGGTGGCAAGGACCAGCTTGGCTGAGTAAGGACTCAGAAAAATGGCCAGCTGTGAAGCATTCAGAACCCCAAATCAACGACATCCTAGGGATAACAGCGACAAATTCAACGACGCTTCACTCTACAGGAAATGCAGTGCAGTTAACCCCACTGCTAGAAGCCACGAAGTTTAGTTCACTGCACAAGCTTCTCCGTGTCACAGCATGGGTGCAGCGCTTTGTCTCCAACGTTCAGTGCAAGATTTAAAAAGTGGAGTCATCTGAGTTGAAGAAATATTGGCAGCTGAGAGATATTGGATCCGGCAAGTTCAAATTGAATCGTTTCCTGAGGAGAGGAGTTGGTTGCAGGCAAGGCAAGGTCCGCCAAGTAAATCATGGGTAGCACAACTACACCCATTTCTTGACGAGAACGGGCTTAATTCTACGCGTCGGAGGAAGACTACAGAGCCTCACAGACAGCCGAGACGTGAAGCATCCATTGCTACTTCCAAGTCGACATGGTTTCACTGAGCTGGTATTTGCGGATGCCCATCGTCGAGTCATGCATGGAGGAGTAACGGCGATAATACACAACGTACGCGAACGATTCTGGGTCCCAAGAGCACGACAAGCGGCAAAGAAAGCAATCAACCGATGCCTGCTATGCGTCCGCTTTCGCACGAAGCCCACTGTGACGCCGTACCCGCCGCTTCCAGTCTGCCGGGTCGAAAAGACGAAACCTTTCAACACTACAAGACTTGATTTTGCCGGAACATTGTATGCGAAGTCATCCGAGAGCTCTGACAGGAAAATGTACATCGTACTTTTCACATGTGCAGTAACAAGAGCATTGCATTTGAAACTGCTCTCGGATATGTCTTCACCGGCGTTCCTGTTGGCATTCCGGCGTTTCATTGCAAGAAGGGGACTCCCAAGTACCATTTACTCCGACAATGCCTTAACCTTTAAGAGGACGTCGCGGGTGCTACAAAAAATATGGAAAGTACTACGACAAGACGACTTCCAGGCTTACATTGCGAACCAGTGGCGCACCGATGGGGGGGGGGGGGGGGGGGGTGATTGGGGGCTGTAACCCCCCCCCCCCCCCCTGAGGCCGAGTTAACCCACCCTTTTGTATAACCCCTTTTCTGTCCTTGCGCCTTTGAGTACTGCAACTGAGATGTAAGAGGCGTAATCGTCTGCGAGTACGCAAACAGCGCATTTTTTGACAATTTCCTGTGAAGAAAGTGAAATCAGTGCTTTTTAGATGGTATTAGAAAACTGTCACCTCCCCCCCCCCCCCCCCCCCTCCTTCCTGGCAGAGATCCTGGGTGCGCTACTGTTGCGAACCAAAGAATTCAGCGGAAGTTCATCGTAGAAGCGACCCCATGGTGGGGACGCTGGTGGGAACGGTTGGTCGAAACCGTAAAAATGGCACTCCGCAAAGTTTTAGGTCGAAGTTGTCTGTGCGCAAAAGAACTTTCAACTATTATTACTGAGGTTGAAGCGGTGTTCAATTCACGACCTCTAACGTATTCTGATAATCAGGCAGGCGAGCCTGTAGCCCTCACGCCAGCGCATTTCCTAGTGGGCCAGCAACTTACGACGTTGCCAGAAGGAAAGACATTGTCAGACCTAGTAAACAACCACGATCCCAACGACTATCAGCGACGCTTTCAACATCGACAAAAAATAATGAATGACTTCTGGAAGTGATGGAAACATGAATATTTGCTGCGACTGCCATCGGCTCATCGCTCACCCACGCAGCACTCAAGAAATTTAAAGGTCGGCGACATCCCCAATGCTATTTCCTGCATTCTTAGAAGAAGTATTCAAGCTATTAGACTGGGAAGGCTTAGGAGTGAGGATCAATGACAAACCTCAACAATCTTTGGTTTGCAGATGGCACTGTCCTGTTCAACAATACTGGGGATGAATTGTAACAAATGATTGAGGACCTTAACTGAGAAATTGTATTAGTGTTGCTGAAGATTATTATTCGGAAGGCTAAGGCAATGTTCAATAGCCTGGCAAGCATACAAGACTTCACGATCGCCAGTCAGCCTCTAAAGCCGGTGCAGGAGTACGTTTATCTGGCTCGATTACAATAAAGAATTGGCGTTGCTAAACCTGAATAATGATCGCTAAGTAACGTTTCCTTTGCCTAATTATATTATTGTTCTGCATGATTCCTTTTGTTTGTAATATTCTTAAAACCATTGAATGCTAGAAATTAGATGTTAAGTTGGAGTGATTTTGGCACTGTTCAATTAAGACTCGAAGAACAGGAGGTGAACCAGGGTTAGCGGCTTCTCGGTAATCATAGTACAAGCTCAAAAATGAATCAGCCCTATGATGTCATCCATCACCCAACGCATTTTTTGCAGTGGAACTGTCGGAACTTCACTCTCGCACATGCAGAACTCTCCTTACGTCAACACCGTAACCGAATTCCAGTGATCCTCCTTCAAGAAATGGACGCCCCACCAACACTGCAGTTGACTGGCTACAACAAATACTTCCAACCTTGTATACCACGCAAGCTGAAGGGCCGCCACGTGGGCTCAGACCTCACCGCTAGAGGCTTAGCTGGCGTGTTCGTCGACAAACGCCTTCCGCAAGTTCAGATCGACACTCAAGATTTGGGCACACCCCACCGCGAGATCGTTCTAGTTGCTATGACATTAGAAAATTTCCGACTTACAGTTGCTTCAGTTTATATACGACCTGGTTGTCAGCCCGGAGACGACATGAGTTGGGTATCGAGTCTAAAGCAGAGATGTCCTACTAGACATATAATTATAGCTGGCGATTTCAACGCGCCACATACCCATTGGGGCTACCGAATAGACACACCGCGCGGCCGAGCAGTTATAGATGCTATGGAGAAAAGCGACTTCAACATCGCAAATGTCCTTGGAGTCTACACGAGAGCAGCGCTACATGCAGGCCAGCAAGACAGCACGCCAGATTTGACGTGGATGTCGCAAGATTTGCGCTTACGTTGGCAACGACAAGAAAATAGAGACGGGTCTGACCATCATCCCATTCTACTTAGCATAGAGAATATCAGTCGAACCTGCACAAAGACTAGACGACTTACACGACAAACTGGGACCGTTTCCGCAAGTTGTACGTGGATGGCACGGGTTCTTTCCTGGACAGACTAAAAATAGCAACGCAGAGGGCTACAAAGGCGACGCGCACGCGTTGGAAAGATCCTGCTCCGGACTTGCACAGGCTGAACCTCATAGCTTCAAGGCTTAGGGCACAACAGCAAGCCAAACGTCACCCAAAAAATGTTGAATTTCGCATCATTCATAATCGTGCAAAGGCTGCAGCCCGAAGGTACGCGAAGGAGCTACGCCGTTCGCGATGGCATCGTATATGCAGTGGACTAAACCATCGTACTAACCCTTCTCGTTAAATGGCACCTGGCATCTATGCTTGATCAACCCGCCCAAACAAAACAGCCCGCGCGCAGCATTGCCCTCAAACACGGACTATCAGAGCAAGATTTCACCACTCAACTCGTTACCCAGTTTTTCGCTCTCGCTGTTCAGACTGGAACAGTCAACGGATCAACTGTAGGGGCCCAGAATAATATCGATGCAACGCATATGCTTGATCATCTATTCACTATTGCCGAACTGTGGTACGCACTCTTGAAAATGAATTGCAGAAGTTCACCTGGACCTGACGGTTTGACATATACGACTCTCCGCAATCTCCCAGATGAAGGAATGTCAGACCTCCTCGACCTTATTAAAGAAGTATGGGAAACCAGAATTGTACCGGAAGGGTGGAAGGATTCGCTGGTCATTCCTATCCCCAAACCAGGCAAGCCAGCTAGGATAGCAACGAACCTTCGCCCTATTTCCTTAACATCACATTTGGGCTAAGTCATGGAAAAAATGCTGGCCGAAAGACTTCACTGGTTCCTCGAAGTTGAACGAAAGCTCCATCACACACAAACAGGCTTCCGTGCTCGCTTGTCGGCGCAAGACAGCCTCCTTATGATACATGACGATCTAACCTCTGAGCGCTTGCAAGGCCCTCGAATACTAGCCACCGTTGATATACATAAGGCGTTTGACAACGTAGGAGTAGATGCTATGTTGCAAGAAATGCACGCAGTAGGACTAGAAGGTCGCATAGTGACATACATCACGTCACTATTGACAAACCGCACTCTTCGAGTCAAGATAGGAGATCGATTCTCGCCGCTTCATTACATCACACATGGCCTTCCGCAAGACTCAGTTTTGTCCCCTGTACTGTTTAATATAGCCATGCACCGTCTCCCGTATCACCTCGCAAAGACAGACAGGTTGCATCACTCAATATACGCAGACGACATCACAGTATGGACCACGGGAGGGTCACTTGGTGAGCAGCAAGATGCCATCCAAGCAGCTCTAGATACAATACTGACACGTATACATGTTTATCTTTCACCGGTGGTCGCTTTCCACCGGCTAACAAATGTTAAACGTTATCGCTCGGCGCAGGACGCGCCTGTATCGGAAGTTTCTAGAACGTTATCGATGCTTCTTTCCATTGCCTGTGTTCACCGACGCTTCTGTTATCTGATTGCATGACTGACGCGAATTGTCTAGAACTTTCTGGAAGACACGCGGGCATCAGGGATTAATCTAGAACCTTCGATGACTCAGGTATAAAAGCCGACGTGTTTCGCCGCTGATCAGATTTTCGACGATCGCCGACTGTGTTCGCCGCTATCGTTGTGCTTTGAGTGTACCTTGATTTTGTGGGCACAGGTTCGCCCAATAAACAGCCAGTTTCGTCGTACACAGTTTTACGACTGTTTTCTTCAGCGTCACTACTACGTGACATCTGGTGGAGGTGCTAGTGCGTTCATGCAGCGAACGCCCCCGCAAAGCCGCGATCCAAGCCCGAAACCGGAGGACAACGCCAACGTCACCAAGGACCAGCGAGCTAGCCGTAGGCAGCAAGGACTTCTGCCGGAGTACGGACTTCTTCCCGAGAAGACCACAGCGATCAAGGCCAAGTCAACGACCTCAATGGCAGCCCCAGCGTCCCCCATCCTGCTGCAACAACCTCGGGAGCCCCCGACCTTCCGTGGATCATCGGCTGAAGACCCTGAAACCTGGCTGGAGACATACGAGCGGACCGCGACTTTCAACAAATGGAGCGACGAGGACAAGCTAAGCCATGTCTATTTTTCGTTGGATGACGCTGCTCGGACCTGGTTTGAGAACAGAGAGACCACCCTGGCTACGTGGGACCTCTTTCGTGAAAACTTCGTGAGGACCTTCACGAGTGTCGTACGAAAGGAGAGGGCAGAGGTTCTCCTAGAAACCAGAGTGCAATTGCCGAACGAGAACATCGCGATCTTCACGGAGGAGATGACTCGCCTCTTCCGCCACGCCGACCCCGACATGTCTGAAGAAAAGAAAGTTCGGTTCTTGATGCGGGGCGTCAAAGACCAACTATTCGCCGGATTGATGCGCAACCCGCCCAAGACTGTCGCCGAATTTCTTTCCGAGGCTACAACGATCGAGAAGACGCTTGAAATGCGCGTCAGGCAATACAACCGCCGTGCCCTGACCAACTACGCCGACGCTCAAGCGCTAGGCGCCGACGACCTGCGCGAGACCATCAGAGCGGTCGTTCGCGAGGAGCTGCATAAGCTCTTTCCCCGGTCGCAGCCTCACGTGGCATCTATCGCCGACGTCGTCAAAGACGAACTTCAGCGCTCACTTGGAGTTCCCGATGTGCAGCCACAATCGCCGCAACCCCAGCCGGAAGCGCTGACCTACGCCGCCGTCGCCCGTCGTCAAGGCCCCCCTCCGCGCTCGCGCCAGGGCCCCGTAACGCCGCAGTGCCGTCGTCCACCGCCGCCGCCGCCAGCACGCCCGCCCGTCGCCCAGCGCAGTTACCAGAGGAAGACGGACATTTGGCGCGCTCCCGACCACCGCCCGCTCTGCTATCACTGCGGGGAAGCCGGCCATGTCTACCGCCGATGCCCATACCGCGAAATGGGCCTACGAGGGTTCCCCGTCAACGCGCCGCGTCCCGATCGAGGTGAACGACCGCGCGACATCGCCGACTACCTCGCCGGAGCCCAGTGGCAACCACGACGATCCTCACGCTCGCCGTCACCAGGCCGCTACATCTCGCCGCATCGCCGTCAGTACAACGGTCCCACCCGGGGCCGATCTCCCAGCCCTTACCCGGGAAACTAAAGGCAGCAACCGATGGAGGTGCGGTTGCTGTACGACGCAATGCCGAAGATCCTCCGACGCCGCCGACGACGACGATTCGCGATTCATCACGACGAGATATCAGCACGCCGCCTAGCAACAGCCTTGACAACACTTCGCCGCCGAAAGAAGACCTTCCGACGCGACGTAGCAGCAGCAGAGCAAGCCGACGCAGCCGTGATCCGACGCCACGAATTAACCGCAACGCCAGACGCCGGTCTACCGATCTAGACGTGCTCATCGATGGCCATAACGTCACCGCTCTCGTCGACACTGGAGCCGACTATTCCGTCTTCAGTGGCCCGTTCGCCGCCAAGTTGAAGAAGGTGAAAACAGCCTGGCAAGGACCCGATATCCGAACAGCGGGAGGCCACCTAATAACGCCGACTGGAATCTGCACAGCACGAGTCACGGTAAACAACCGCACTTACCCGGCGAGCTTCGTAATCCTGCAGCACTGCTCCAGGGATGTCATCCTAGGCATGGACTTTCTAAATCAACACGGTGCAGTCATCGACTTAAGGTCCAAGTCGATAACGCTTTCAACGCACAACGCGATACCACCGGATACAAGCATAAGTTACCATGCCTTGAATGTGCTTGAAGAACAAGTCACCGTTCCGCCTCGCTCCAGCGTAATGATTTCCGTCGGTACCGTAGTGCCTGTAGACATGGAGGGCGTCATCGAGGGCGATCATCACTTACTGCTCGACCGTGAAATTTGCGTCGCTAGAGGCATAGCTGAGCTACGTGCAGGGAAAGCAAGGGTGATGCTCACGAACTTCAGCCCCGAATTCAAGCACATTAACAAAGGCACCACGGTCGCCTACATCGACGAAATAGTACAAGCCAGCAGTGCGTTCGCCTTCACGGATTGCAGTGCACCTGCAACGACGACTATAGTACCTGAACCAACTTTCGACGTCAATCAGAACCTTCCCAGGCACAAGAAAGAACAACTAAAGGCTCTGCTCCTGCAATACGAGGACTGCTTCTCGTCGTCGTCAAAAGTTCGACAAACCCCTGTCGCCAAGCACCGCATCATAACCGACGAAGATGTCCGGCCACTCCGTCAGAGCCCGTACCGAGTTTCGGCGCGCGAACGCGAGGCCATAAGGCAACAAGTCGACGAAATGCTACGCGACGACATCATCCAGCCGTCGAAGAGTCCGTGGGCGTCCCCCGTGGTGTTAGTGAAGAAGAAGGATGGAACCCTACGTTTCTGCGTCGATTATCGTCGCCTCAACAAGATCACGAAGAAGGACGTATACCCCCTCCCACGGATTGACGACGCCTTGGATCGACTCTACAACGCAAAGTATTTTTCGTCGATGGACCTCAAAACCGGCTACTGGCAAATCGAAGTCGACGAGAGGGACCGGGAGAAGACTGCGTTTATAACACCAGACGGACTGTTCGAGTTCAAAGTCATGCCGTTTGGTCTTTGCTCGGCGCCTGCCACTTTCCAACGTGTCATGGATACAGTACTGGCAGGCTTGAAGTGGCAGACTTGCCTCGTCTATTTGGACGACGTCGTTGTGTTTGCCTCAAGCTTCGAGGAACACCTCCGGCGCCTTGAAACAGTTCTTCAAGCAATCAAGACCTCCGGACTCACGTTGAAGCCAGAAAAGTGCCGCTTCGCATATGAGGAGCTCTTGTTTTTGGGCCATGTCATCAACAAGTCTGGAGTGCGCCCCGACCCTCAGAAAACTGCGGCCATCTCCAACTTTCCTCCGCCCGCTGACAAGAAGGCAGTGCGTAGATTTCTTGGACTGTGCGCCTATTACAGGCGCTTCGTCAAGAATTTTTCACGGATCGCTGAGCCACTGACGTATCTCACGAAGGCCGACGTCGAGTTCAAGTGGGAGACGCCGCAAGTCGAAGCATTTGAAGAACTGAAGCGACGCCTGCAATCGCCGCCAATACTTGCGCATTTCGACGAAAATGCCGATACCGAAGTCCACACCGACGCAAGCAGCGTAGGTCTCGGCGCCGTGCTTGTGCAGAGGACTGACGGACTAGAAAGGGTTGTAAGTTACGCTAGCCGGTCGCTATCGAAGGCGGAAGCAAATTATTCCACAACAGAAAAGGAGTGCCTCGCCATCATCTGGGCTACATCAAAGTTTCGCCCCTACCTCTATGGCAGGCCCTTTAAAGTTGTAAGCGACCACCACGCCTTATGTTGGCTAGCTAACTTGAAGGATCCTTCAGGTCGCCTCGCACGATGGAGCCTGAGACTTCAAGCATTCGACATCACCGTCGTTTACAAATCCGGGCGAAAGCACGCTGACGCCGATTGTTTGTCACGCGCCCCCGTCGAACCGCCGCCACAAGACGACCAGGATGACGACACTTTCTTGGGACCCATCAGTGCCGACGAATTCGCCGAACAACAGCGAGCCGACCCGGAACTAAGGAGCCTTGTAGACTACCTGGAAGGCAAGACCATCATTGTGCCGAAGGCGTTCAGGCGAGGATTGGCGTCGTTCTTCTTGCAAAACGACATTCTCCTAAAGAAGAACTTCTCGCCTCTCCGAGCCAACTACCTCCTCGTGGTACCCTCAGCATTGCGTCCAGAGGTTCTGCAAGCTCTCCATGACGACCCAACGGCTGGACATCTCGGTTTTTCCCGCACTCTCGCGAGGATACAAGAAAAATACTACTGGCCTCGCCTCTCTGCTGACGTCGCCCATTACGTAAGGACATGCCGAGACTGTCAGCGACGCAAAACACCGCCGGCAAGGCCAGCCGGGCTTCTACAGCCGATCGAGCCACCTCGCCGACCGTTCCAGCAGATCGGGATGGACTTACTGGGGCCTTTTCCGACGTCGACGTCCGGGAATAAATGGATCATCGTAGCTACGGACTACCTCACCCGCTACGCCGAAACAAAAGCCTTGCCCAAAGGCAGTGCCGACGAGGTAGCCCGATTCTTCGTTGAGAACATCCTCCTGCGTCACGGTGCCCCGGAAGTCCTCATCACCGACAGAGGTACGGCCTTTACGGCAGAACTAACTCAAGCCATCCTGCGGTACAGCCAGACAAGCCATCGCCGCACCACCGCCTACCACCCGCAGACGAATGGCCTCACCGAGCGCCTAAATAAGACCATCGCCGACATGCTGGCAATGTACGTAGACGTCGAACACAAGACGTGGGATGCCATCCTTCCGTACGTGACCTTCGCATACAACACGGCCGTGCAAGAAACGACGCACATGGCGCCGTTCAACCTGGTCTACGGAAGGAACCCGGCAACGACGCTTGACGCCATGCTACCAGACGTCGCTGACGAAGAAAATCTCGACGTTGCCACCTATTTGCAGCGTGCCGAAGAAGGTCGACAGCTCGCCCGCCTGCGCATCAAGAACCAGCAGAGAACCGACAGCCGACACTACAATCTTCGACGACGCTACGTCGAGTACCAGCCCGGAGACCGTGTTTGGGTCTGGACTCCGATACGCCGACGAGGACTTAGCGAGAAACTCTTACGTCGCTATTTCGGACCATATAAGATCATCCGACGTATTGGCGTACTGGACTATGAGGTCGTGCCAGACGGCATTTCGCAATCCCAGCGGCGCCGCGCACGACCCGAAGTCATCCATGTGGTGCGTCTTAAGCCTTTCTACGCCCGCTGACGAACTTAGGTACTTTGTTACTTTATTTTTTTTTCTTTATTACGCGTGGTTTTGTTTACGCTTTCACATTTGTTTGTAGCATCGGGACGATGCTTTTTAAGGGGAGGGTATTGACACGTATACATGTTTATCTTTCACCGGTGGTCGCTTTCCACCGGCTAACAAATGTTAAACGTTATCGCTCGGCGCAGGACGCGCCTGTATCGGAAGTTTCTAGAACGTTATCGATGCTTCTTTCCATTGCCTGTGTTCACCGACGCTTCTGTTATCTGATTGCATGACTGACGCGAATTGTCTAGAACTTTCTGGAAGACACGCGGGCATCAGGGATTAATCTAGAACCTTCGATGACTCAGGTATAAAAGCCGACGTGTTTCGCCGCTGATCAGATTTTCGACGATCGCCGACTGTGTTCGCCGCTATCGTTGTGCTTTGAGTGTACCTTGATTTTGTGGGCACAGGTTCGCCCAATAAACAACCAGTTTCGTCGTACACAGTTTTACGACTGTTTTCTTCAGCGTCACTACTACGTGTCATCTTTCAGCACTCATACTCTCTCCTTCCCCGTCAAAATCACAGTATATTGTGCTTGGTCCAAAGAAGATGAGGGAAGAAGCAGTAGCCTTAATGAATGTACCGCAAATACAAGGAAGCCCAATCGAAAAAGTACAGGACCTCAGAATTCTTGGACTCACTATATCGGACGCAGGAAACCACACGGCGTGGCTTCAGCAGACAATGAGCTGTTGCCGAGCAGCACAAGGGCTCCTCCGAAGACTCATCAGTCGTAAGTGGGGCTTCAGAGAAGACACCCTCGTTATAATGACGAAAAATCTCATCACATCGAGAATTCTATACGGCTTCCCTTACACACGAACCACGGTAACGATGCGTCGTCGCCTCGAAGCAGCTCATCGTCAAAGTATACGTATAGCGTATGGTTTGCCGAAGCATACTCCAACCCATGTGCTTTACTCAGAGGCACAAATTAACACACTTTAAGAACTAAGGGAGGGCGCAAGATGTGTCCAGGTGCTGAGGCTAGCCGCTACGTCTTCAGGCCGAAAAATACTCGCCCAGGTCGGTCGGAAGACACAAGCTCCTCTTCTCCCGACACCTTTGGCGCCGTGGCTGCCCGTGATGTCGGCCATTGTTCACCCTTCCAACCAACGTGGATGTAAATGAAATAATTCGGAGGCGTTACCATCACCGCAGAGCCGTCCTCAACGATAGTACAGCTCAATGCATTTACACAGATGCTGCTGTTTCACAGAGTCACGTCAGTACTGCCTGGACGAACAGCGACGGCATCAACACAGCAACAACTACTCATAGCACACAATTAAGTACGACCAGTGAAGAACTACAAGCGATTCTAGAGGTTGCTCAGCAGCCAGTTATGGCCGCCTCGAGCATCACCGCCCTCTACACATTTACACGGATTCGCAAGACGCCGTACGCGAACTTAGCAAGATTGACGCACACCCGCTGGCAACCGCCATCCACGAAGAAGCAACACTTCTGCGGCACAAGGGAACTGAGCTGCACATTTATTGGACGCCGAGTCATATGGGCGCAGGAGGGAATGAGCGAGCGGATGCGCTCGCGCGGGGAGCAAATTTACCCACCCCCCCGTTCTCTTTGCCCCGTTTCCGTCACAGCCCGATCGGCAGAAGATGTCGACGCTGTCGATGCTCAGCTGCAGCTCCAAAACAGCACAGAAAGCATACCCTACAAGCGCTTCTGCCCGAAGGCCATGACCCCCTCCCTCCTGGGCTTCCACGCCGGGAACGCGTATCACTCCGCCGTCTACGCACCGGCACGGCAGTCACGCCTGCGTTCAAAGCCCAAAAAATTGACAAGTCGCTTGACCCCACCTGTGCAAACTGCACCACGGGGGCGCCAGCCACAGCACACCACCTGCTATGGACATGTCCTGGCCTATCCTCACTGCGAGGAATCTGCCTTGCTGGGCTGCAGAGCTCAGTCGCCACACTCAATGACTGGATCCTTCCAAGAGGGACCCCTCAACACCGCAAAGCTATATATGACAGCTTGCTCACCTACCTTATAAGAAGCGAAACCATTAACTTAATCTAGGCACCTAACCGGAAGAACCACTGGGGTTGCCTTTTCATACATGTACAATTTTCTATTTTTTATGATTTAATAAACGTATTTCTCTCTCTCTCTCTCTCTCTCAATTAAGTCCTAAGATGTTGAAATAGTTTTTGTAACCGACACCCTTGGCATACAGTTTGAACAGCACAATTCCTGGTGCGTCTGCATTTCATTGGCGTCAAGTCGAACTTGTAAAATTGTAGAAATTGGAGGAAAGTTGCGCTACGCACGTTTTGCAGTATTCATTATTATTATTATTATTATTATTATTATTATTATTATTATTATTATTATTATTATTATTATTATTATTATTATTATTATTATTATTTTGAACGTGAAGCGTCTTAAAAATTGGTCTGAGGAATCGTTTGCTAAAACCCCATGTAACTGAAACACGCCTGACTTCGACATCATTACGTAGAGTAAACGAGCCATGCATCTTGAATGCACAGATGGCGCGGTTGTCGCGCTACGCATTGCGCAATCTGAGCTACATTTGACCTCACGCGCGGCGTTCAGAGAGGCGTATCTCGGCATTACATTTGTCCATCCGATCTGGAATGGTCGCGTTCGAAAGAGCTCACTATTCCATAGCAGGTATAACTTATGAAACTCAACCTGGTGTTCATCGGGGAAGCTTACAAGTGTGCAATTTGTTGCAGAAATTTCATGCTTGTTCGGGTCTTTCCCCTACGGGTCTCGCTGGGTGAATATCTCGGCATTCTATCACATTGTGCCGAGTCATTTCCAAACTTTTTTTGCTCATTCCTCATGCTGTAGTGGATATTTGCTCCGGTATGTTATTTCCTTCAGGGAGTCAACTCGGGTGTCAAATAGCAAGTCCTTTGCGTTGTAATATCCCTCTCTCTCCTTTCTTTCTTTTCATCCCTTGAAACCCCTTCCCCTATGTAGGGTAGTAAAGCAGACGTGCGTCTGGTTGAGCTCCCTGCCTAACCTTTCTTCTTTTCCTCCTCCTCCATGCAGGTATTCCCTGCCGATTTCTTTTTTTCTCTCGTTTTTGTAAATAAATCTCCGTGGTCTTTTTTGTTCCCATGATTTGCGTCCAATTTACCGTCTCTGTTTCTCTCGCTATATTTTTTTATGACTCCTGGTTGTCTACATACACTTTCAATTTCTTTCTTCGTTCCGTATCCACGCTTTCGAGGTACAGAAATTTGTGAAATTTAGACGACCATTTCTTTTCCTCGGTGTTCCTTAGTCTTTCTTCGCAGCTAATCTTTCTCTGGGCTTCTCAGACTTTAAAGCAAGCCGATGTTATGTCACGCTGCACCACCTCGTTTGTGGTTTTACCGTGACTAAATGTAACTTGTGCATTTGGTTACGTCATTTCTGTACCGCAATGCCCATACACCCTCTGCAGCAGGCACGAGATGTTTCACGTGCCCCACTGCGGCTGCGTCCCAGATGCAACCTACCCGATTGTTTTGTGCTATTAACTACTGTTTCTGGTGTAGATAACCACTGCATTTGCATACAATTGTCAAGTGCCGATTATTTCACAACGCGCATACATAACATCGCCAATGTACTCTAAGACCGCCATATACCCTTCCTTTTAAAGAACTCAATAATACTCCTGTCCCGTAAATGTACAATATTCTAATGATTGGCTAATGCTGAAATATAAAACAGTCCAGCTCATTCCTCACAAATGTTCTAATTTAAAGCATACTAGGTTGAAATATGAAACACGCTGCGCCAATATTTCGTATACCCGAAGAGTCAGAAGTACTTACGCTCATCAAATGTTATAATACAGTTTGATATTATATAGTTTCTTTAGTAATCAATAGTTATCTAATCAAAGTACATGTATAGATTAATAGTCATGTGATCATACAATTTGAGCATTTCTAGGGTATGCTTTCACGAGCAAGATAATTTGCATGGATGATTTACTGAGCATTAATTGCCTTATTCTTCAATGATTGCAATCAGATTGTTTCGCTGATGTTGTCATGTTGCTCTTATTTTCACTTCTCCCTATTTTCCTGCCGTCAGGTTAGGGTTTTAAATACTGCGTGTTATGTCAGCAGCATAATATGCCAGATTTTCGTAGGTGCGCAAATCCCGTAGTCAAATCCTTGAGAGGATTTTTTTTCCGTGCCCCTATAAAAAAGCTTTCGATTTGATTTGATACAATTATATTGCGCTGAGAAATTGAATTTACATACATAAATAGGCCCGCCATGGTGGTTCAGGGGCTGTGGCGATCAGCTGCAGAGCACGAGTACGGGGGTTGGATTCCCGAATTCGGCAGCAACATTCAGATGGGGACGCAATGTGAAAAAATGCTCGTACACTGCATACTTTCAGTGCATGCTAAAGAACCTTTGAGCTGCGGCGTCCCATGTAACACGCGGTGGAGTTTCGGGACGTTAAGCCCCAACGTTGTTTAGCAAACGTTAATATGAGAATTCAAGAGGCCGTTTGAAGCCGTAAGGACAACGTTTAGCAAATACACGTCCTGCTGACAGTTAACAAGGAGGATGAATAGGCGACACGCAGACAGTTCCTCCGAGAGGCCAGATTTTCCTATATTTATCATAGCATGAAAATCTACGTTCCAAGGCATACGCAGGGTCAGTCACAACACTGCGCAGTGGGCAGCATATACTGTTGTTTAAACTAACTAAATTCTGGGGCTTTACGTGCCAAAACCACGATCTGATTATGGGGCACGCCGTAGTAGCGGACTTCGGAATAAATTTGGACCACCTGGCGTTCTTTAAAGTGCACCTAGATCCAAGTACACGGGTGTTTTCGCATTTCGCCCCCATCGAATTGCGGCCGCCGTGGCCGGGATTCGATCCCTCGACCTCGTGCTTAGCAGCCAAACACTATAGCCACTGAGCAACCACGATGATTATATATATACTGTTGTTAAGCGCGCATCCGCATGGCTATTGTTATCCATAAGTAAATGAATAACACCAGCCGTGTTGGCATAGCGGCTATAGCGTTGGGTTGCTAAACCCAGGGTGCAGGATCACGGGCCCTATGACGTCAAACTATTCCCCCAATCTGTTTTTATTCCAATCTCCCGACGTCACACTTACGTAACTGCCGGCGCAAACATAGGGCGGTTAGCCTCAGCGTTGTTTGAACAACCCAATCACACACTCTACTAGTTTGTAGGAGGTCACTGTTTTTTGCTCACAAAGCGAATAGCATTCCTTACCTTGACAGGCTGTTCTTATTTAATTGTCTTACAAGAAGCGAGGAAGACGCAGAAGTGGAGAGGGTTTCAGTGGGGCCGAGCAAGCGCAGCGAAAGTAGATAACCGAATGAGCAGGGTGGGGCCGGCGTCCGTGATTGGTCCGCTTCCCCTTTCTTATCTTGGGGTGGCAGGTCAAAAATCGCGTTGGCGTGCAACGGAAGGTTAAAAATGGCCCTAAAATGGATCCTCAGTGAATAAGAGTTGGCATAGCGATGTCGTATACGTCTAGAAAGAGCTCGAGAACGTTAAATTGCCAGGTAAAAAATTTCATTATACGCAAATAAATTCATTCTCTCTGGAAGCTCCGAGTAGCCAGTGCCGGAGTGAACAGCAGCGATATTTTATTTGTTTTGGAATGGGGCACTCGTCGGCTATTCTGAAAGAGGTTCAGGGCCGGTATTCTTGAAAACCACTTACGCCTGAATTATTCGTAAGAGAAAATTCCAGCCAATCCTGATGCTGCGCATGTTATTAGCGAAGTAGGTCAGCCAATGGCAAAGAGCACTTACGAATGAAATGCATCTTGTATTCAGTCCCAGTTTTGTACGGCATATTAATGCATATTTAATGCGTTCACGTCACCTGGACGTGGTGAGTTTCGCTGTTTTGTGACTTCACGAGACAGACAAGCGAAGTGGGCGCAGCCCGAAAGCTTTTCACCTATATAGTGGATGGCTAATGACGAACAAGGCGGAGAATCGTAAATAATTATATTTCTTTTGGTCGGTCTAATCATGCATAATCAGTGTGTAACGTCATAGTTTTCATGACGTCGCGTGACAGACAGGCGAAGACAGGCGGGTCGAAATATTTTGGACGAATCGTGGAGAGCTGATCGCAGAAGTGGAATAGAAACTGTTTGGAATAGCTTTACGTTATAGCACTCCAAATCCCGGCCACGGCGACTGGGGACGAAATGCAAGAACGCCTGTGTACGTTAAAGAAACCCAGGTGGTCAAAATTAATGGGGAGTCACACACTACGGTGTGCCACTAATCCCATCGGGGTTTTGGCACGCAAAACCCAAGAAGTTCTTTTTATCTTTAGGTAAATGAAAAAAGGCCTAGCTATGTTCGAGACGGAAGCGAAGGGAAATTATAAAAATGGATAAATGAGAATTTAATCACTGAATAAAGGAAGGAAGGAAGGAAGGAAGGAAGGAAAGAAGGAAGGAAGGAAGGAAGGAAGGAAGGAAGGAAGGAAGGAAGGAAGGAAGGAAGGAAGGAAGGAAGGAAGGAAGGAAGGAAGCGGTATTACAGTGGATAATGGGGAGGGGAATGTAAAATCAAGGTCCATGGAAGAGATATAAATACTGAATAGAAGGACACAGAATTACATAGACATAAGGTGAGACAACTACCAGGACTGAAAAAAAGAAAGCTGAACTTTAATATTGGCGCATTTCAAAAACCGAATTTTGCATACTGCGAAGCCTCGGTTTGTATTTACAGGTAATGTGTGGTAACTGCGTCTGGCAGGTAATACCGCGGAAAGTACACTGCGGAAGTTTGAGCCTTTCCCTGTTAGGAGCCACAACTCATCCGTCCCTTTGCACATTACACACCTTTTGTTCCACTTCCTCGAGGTGCTCGTTCGTCGACGCAGTTTTCACAATATGGCTGCGGAACACGCCTCTCTGTTCATACAGAGGCACGGACTAACGGCAGCCCTAACCGAAGCGGAAGCGGGCGCTATTATTGCCGTTCAGTCTAACGAGGAGGCATGAAAATTAAGGCGTTTCCCCTTCGTCCGAATGGCGGCGATGTTAGGCCGGCCAGTTTCTCACCCACGCCCAAGTTTGCACTAATATATTGCCTGTCCACTTCTTCCTCGTCCAGATAAGGGCCTTCGCTTTTCATTATTTTCCTGCAAGTACTGCCCCGGCTCATTTAGCACCCGCCCTGCCGAGTGACCGAGTTGAATACGGGGCGGGCTCCGCGATGAACGAGAAGGGTGGTCGACAGAAGACCGATTACTGTGGATTCATTCGTGTAATGTAGTAACAACTCGTTTTCGCCCAATCAGATACGTTTCCTTCCGGTCAGGTATATGCTTCTTGTTCGCCTGTGGACAGCCGCGCCACGCAATCTTTCTGTCGTTCTCCTGGTTTAACCGATTGGCGTCGGTCTTTCGTCTTTGCACTTTCTTTCTTAAAACGCTGACTTAGCACTTGTTTCGCCGTCAAACCAGAGAATCCGCCCTGGCACAGCTTTCAGCTTCTTCTCACCTGAGCTTCCTTAGCTTCTCAGTTGAGAAGAACAAGCGCAGCCACTGCCAAGAGCCCGAGAGCCGTGAACGACAAGGACATCTCTGTAACGCCTGCCTTAACACCCAGGTGTACTGTTTGAAGTTCCGCCCTCTCCTCACAGTTTTCTTGTGAAACATGTGACGGTGCAGCTGACAAGGGAGTATGGAACACGGACACACATTTTCAATAAAAGTTTATTAGCGTAACAGCGAGGCTCACGTGCGCACTCAAAGGGGCGTAAACAATTAACAGACGTAAACCAAGAATAACCAAGATGGTAAGCTTCCGAAAAGTCGGCAATTTTTCACCTTTCTAGCGAGCTTGCTTTCCAACTTTTCTCAAGGTCTCAGATTTGTAACAATAAGAATGAATGACGAAATGTTGCGAGAAAGGGGACCGACACAAAATGAATGTTATGCTGTCGATGGCCTCATTGAAAGTCGTTCCAAAATAAACAAATTTTCTATTAGCCCAATTTGGACGTTTGAGAGCGTGTATGGACATCCTCAATGGCGCTTGGAACATAGCAAAATAAATAAATAAATAAATAAATAAATAAATAAATAAATAAATAAATAAATAAATAAATAAATAAATAAATAAATAAATAAATAAATAAATAAATCATGTTTCTTTGAAGTGCCCAGGAACAAACATAAGGTATGAGTGCTGGAGCATGCTAAAAAATTAAAAATACAAATACAAATACAAGGAAAAAAACAACATGAAACAGAAAACGACGATTATGAAAAGGAACCGTTTACAATCATCAAAAGCCAAAGTGAATTCACGACAGAATGACGGATAAAAACACCAAGAATCCGTGCGAGTCAATAAAAATAAATAAATAAAACCAGCCTTTAGATTATGTGCCCAGATAAAACCACGAGGCTTTAATGCTGGCGGGCAGGTAATCTAACGAAAATATAATGTATAGCTTTAAAAAAAACAAGGAAAACTACAAAGGAAAAAAAAAGATGCATGTACAGAAAATCAATTTGGGCATAATGTTGGCACACAAGAAATTTCATGGAAAGTTCTAAAACAAGCTCTTATCTATCGACAAAAGTAAGGTAAACCGAAAATGAATCGAGGATTAGTGATCAAGTACAATGAAAAACCTATTTTAAAAAGCTGTACAGCTAGAGGTACAAACGTAAGGGAATATGAATAAAGAGAAGGGAGGCGATTCATGTATAATATATGTAAATGAAATACACCAAGAACATTAAATGTACGAAAAAAAAAGTTGCCGCTGAAACAAGACATTTCACCAGCCAAGCTAAAAATGTACTAAATCACTTGGCCAAATAAGGCACTGACGTACATCGAGAAAAACTAGCGCACGACAACAGGAAGCTTAAACACAACGATGAAAGCGACTGATGAAAAATATCAACATCAGCAAAATAGGTATTATACAGGTTTTGAATTTTATACACAGCAGAACGCTTACTGTGACAAGCAGGGGCGAAGAATGGTCGGTGCTTTTCGTCTACAGATGCCCTCCATAGCTTTTATTGCGATAGCAATTATATGGACACTTCAACCGAATTTCTGCCGTCGCCGTCACCGTGAGGTTCCGTATAGATTCCAAGGGCGATAAAATCGTCGCCGCGCGCCGTATGCGCGAGCGAAAGCGCGCGGGGGACGCGCGCTATCACGGAGGGCGAACTCCCCGCGCGCTATCACGGAGAGCGAAACGCACGGCGGAAAGCAAACGCGACCGTCACGCGAAAGGCCGTGGGGGTATGGGAGGGAGGGAGGCGGGGCGGCGCTGTGCTCCGGCACCACAGGCGTATCTTGCCACTCAATCTCCCACGCGAATTAAGAAACGGGAAGAAGAGGGAGGGGGGAGGGCAGCTTCTCGTCTGCCAACAACTTTTCCTCTGCACTTTGCCCGCCGGTGCCGGTCGCCCGCACCGTCTCTTATCTCCACACGGCTCTGACCTTTGTATGCGCTTGCCCTGCATAGCTTTTTTTAAATGCGAAGCATTTATTTGCGAACATTTGCCACTTTGACAGTATCTATCTATCTATCTATCTATCTATCTATCTATCTATCTATCTATCTATCTATCTATCTATCTATCTATCTATCTATCTATCTATCTATCTATCTATCTATCTATCTATCTATCTATCTATCTATCTATCTATCTATCTATCTATCTATCTATCTATCTATCTATCTATCTATCTATCTAGCCGCCTACGTCTTGGTGCTCTCATGGTCGTTTCGTTAATTTGGTATGCACCAAAATTAGCATACTATGACAAGACTGTATGACGAACATAAATGATTGGTCATGCCATGAATGTCATGACATGCGTATTATGCAGATCATGAAACAGCCGCCTAAAATGACAATGAACACTCAAAAACCACTCAAATGGGTTCTGACGTGGGTACTAAGTGAAGGAAACACTAAAGGATGGTGGTAGAAGTCATAGTCATGAGCATGACTCACCAAAAATGACAATGACTCAGCAAAAAGATTAACGCTCAAAAACCACTCAAATGGGTTCTGACGTGGGTACTAAGTGAAGGAAACACTAAATGATGATGGTAGAAGTCATAGTCATGAGCATGACTAAGGCTTTCGCCTTAAGATCTTTTAGGCGTACCTAAAGGGACTCCTGAGGGCTCATTAAAAATAAAATTATGGCGTTTTACGTGCCAAAACCAAGATCTGATTATGAGGCACGCCGTAGTGGGGGACTCCGGAAATTTGGACCACCTGGGGTTCTTTAACGTGCACCTAAATCTAAGTACACGGGTGTTTTCGCATTTCGCCCCCATCGAAATGCGGCCGCCGTAGCCGGGATTCAATCCCGCGACCTCGGGCTCAGCAGCCCAACACCATAGCCACTGAGCAACCACGGCGGGTTCCTGAGCGCTCATGACATGCGTGTCATGTAGGTCATGAAACAACCGCCTACGTCTTGATGCTATCATGGTCGTTTCGTTAGCTTGGTAGGCTCACCGCACACTGCTTCGCATAACATCGATTCCCACAGGGCGTGGGATCTACCGGTTTTTTTTATATTATGGTGACACGAATATTTTTCATCCGCTATCCTTCAAGTAGTTAGCTATTACTTCTAGCACCTATATAACAAGGATACTTTCCACGATGTAGTTTTTGCCTTGTGTATTAGACATGTGTGCGAGTATGATAACTTGTATTATAATTTGACCCCTTTTCTTGAATGCAACTGTCAGTTGACATTTTGGCGACCATTTTCGAAAAACTTTGCATGACGACATCAATGCTTAGCACTGTTTATGTTCGAAATTGTCGTGAATTACGTTGAAAGACAATCATGGGTTTCAGCCAACAGGGGCGCACATGCCACGCATGTAATTCGGCACGGACAAGAAACCAACACATGCAACATAAACGCAAGCTGAGCTTCTTCACCACTCGTGAGTGGCTCAAGCTCGGGGTGGAGGACACCCATAGTTGGACATGAGTATGCCAAAAAAGCATGACAAAGAGCAATGGAACGAAAAATCTTAGGAGTAACGTTAAGAGACAGGAAGAGAGCGGTGTGGATCAGAGAACAAACGGGGGTAGACGATATTCTAGTTGACATTAAGCGGAAGAAATGGAGCTGGGCAGGCCATGTAATACGTAGGATGGATAACCGGTGGACCATTAGGGTTACAGAATGGATACCAAGAGAAGGGAAGCGCAGTCGAGGACGGCAGAAAGTCAGGTGGGATGATGAGGTTAGGAAATTCGCAGGCGCAAGTTGGAATACGCTAGCGCAAGACAGGGGTAATTGGAGATCGCAGGGAGAGGCCTTCGTCCTGCAGTGGACATAAATATAGGCTGATGATGATGATGATGATGATGATGCCAAAAAAAAAAGAAAGAAATCCGCCTCCGTTCTACCCTGTGAAAGTAGATGTACGGCGAAGCTTTGGCGGACGCTAGACGACTAAGCACGTACGTCACGCGCGCACGCACATGTGCGGAAGTGCAGCATAAATCCTAATTCTTCTGGGACATATTCACCAAGATCAAGTGCCTTATTGAACTAAATTGATGCTTGAATGTAAATCACGTTAGAAAATCCGTAAAGTACGACTTATACGCACAACCTGCAGAACATGATAGCATCGGATTGCAATTCGAATATACGAGAAAACAGAATTCTGTTGCGTGGAAACTCAAACACAATCCCCGTTTAGAGCTGCCGTATTTTGGGTGAGCACGCCACGAGAGATCGCGTCCAACTAGACGCGATCCACTAGACGCTGCTAGCGTCATGGACATGTTAAGCATCAACGTTTGAGTACGGTGGGGTCGCGCCGGGACCCAGGGGACCTGCGAGGTCCCAAATGCCCTGTCAGAATAAAGTTTTTTTCCTCCTCCTCCTCCAACTAGAGTCTAACACCTTCGCTGTAAAAGGTGTCGCGTCCGCAATGAATCGGCACCGTTTAGATTGTGAGAACTGAAGACATTTTCCATTATGGGGAGCGAAACCCGCGGGACCGCGACGAAACGCAGCGAAGGTCGCGGTGGCTGTGATGCTTACAGCGTTTGCGAAAATTAATGTCATTTGTCGGCGCGTTCAGGCGTGGTTTTCGCGCCGAGCCTGCACCAGCTGGGATAGTTCTCGACGTTCTTCAACCCCGCTCTTCAGCTCCGAGAGAACCTTCGGGGCCCGTGTGCGACCTGTACTGGCGACGTCTCTATCAAAGCGAACTATGCATGACGTCTCATCCATTCGAGAACAGCTTCCTGGCGAAGTCTCAGTTCCTCTTTCGTCTTTCGTCTGCTACCGCATGTGAATTAATGAATGAATAAACCTTTATTTGAAGCAGTGAGTTGGCAGTCGAGGTGGGAGGGTCCCTTATTCCAGGAACCCTCTGGCTTGGACCGCCCTCCGGGCCTGGGCGACGAGTTCGCGCTGGTCGACCAGGTCCGGCTTGGAGATCGCAGCCTCCCACGTCTCAGCGAGAAGGGTTGGGTCTGCGTCTGCTGCTATTGGTTGTGTCGTTGTGATGCTTGCTCGGGTGTCCTTGCATTGCGGTAGGAGGTGCGCCAGGGTGTCTGGCACGTTGCAGTGTGGACAGGTGTAGCTGTATAGCGTCGGGTGGAAATGATTCAGTAAGCTTCCATGGGGTGAAGGTATTGCTCTGGAGTCGCCAGTAGTCGGTGCCTTCGTTTCTCGTTAGTTTTGGATGCGGTGGAGGGTATACCCTGCGTCCAAGCCGATGGTGCTTTAGTAGTGCTTGATAAGTTAGCAGTATTGTTTCCGTTTCCTCCGCTGATTTGGGTGGGCGGGACATGTCGCGAATCTCGTGCGGGGAGGCCCGGTTGACGCTTGCGCGGGCCGCGGGGTGTGCCGCTTCATTCCCCTCGAGTCCCTCATGTCCCGGAACCCACATGATGCAGGTGTAGGGGGTAGGAGTGTCGCCACGTTTCAGTATGTTTATCGCTTTGATGGAGATCCTGCCCTTCATGTAGTTACGTGCCGCTGTTTGAGAGTCGGTGAAGACCACTATGGCATCCTCGCTTGTATGGGTGGCGAGTGCTATAGCGGCCTCCTGTGCTGTGTCCGCGTGTTTGGCGAGAATTGTCGCCAACGCCAGTGTTGTCCCCCTGTAGTCTGTGACGCTGATGGCGAAGGCGTTTCGGCCCGGATACTTGGCCGCGTCCACGTAGCGCGCCTTCGGGTCGTTACGGTGCTTGTGTCTGATGGCGTTTACCCTGGCGAGCCGTCTGCCTCGATGGTGTTCTGGATGCATGTTCCTAGGGATATGATGAATTTGTAGACAATCTCGAAGCTTCGACATGATCTTTTCCCTACGTTCACCATCGAGTTATAGGTTGGTTGCGTATCCTGTGCGTCGGAGGACTGCTCGGCCTGCGGTTGTGAGCTTGAGTCTCTCGATCTGGTTGATGAGTTGCGCTTCCGCGAGTTCTTCGCAGGAGTTGTGAACTCCCATGCGAAGCAATCAGTCAGTGGAGGCGGTTGTTGGCAGTCCTAGGGCGAGCTTCGTCGCCTTTCGTTAATACGAAAGGCCGTGAGGTTTAGCTTTTGTTTCTCGAATGTCTTCAGGTTGAGGTAATGAGTTCCGTATGTAATGCGGCTGTAAAGGAGGGCTTGTGCCATTCGCAAGGTGTCGTGCTCTTTGAGGCCATTGCGACGATTTGCCACCCGTCGTATCAGATAAGTCAGCTGTGCCACAGTGTTCTGTAGTCTAGGGAGTGTGGCGGAGCCGGACCCGTCCTTGTGTATATGGAGTCCGAGGATTCCAATTGAGTCGACCTTCGGTATCGGGACTCCCTGAAGAAGGACTTGTGGGTCCAGTGCATCGTGGCTTGGGGGCCGGCCCCGGGTGCGTGCCGTGAGTACTAATAGCTCGGATTTATCCGGGGCACAGTGGAGGCCGCAGGTGTTCAGGTACCGCTCGATGATGTTGACCGCCTCCTGAAGACGGTCCTCCTGTTCGCTCGTGCTCGCGCCTCTCGTCCACAGTGTGATATCATCTGCATATAGAGCATGAAATATCCCTGGGACGTTGTCTAGGAGGCGGGGAAGTTTGAGGAGGGCCACGTTGAAGAGGAGCGGCGAGATTACCAAACCCTGCGGCGTACCCCTGTTAGGTAGGTGAAATGTCTTGCTCCGGAGATTGGCAATTCCCACCGTGGCCGTACGGTTGGTGAGGAAAGCGCGCATGTAGGCGTATGTTTTAGCACCACAGCCGATATCTTCTAGGTTACGGAGAATTGCTTCATGGCTCACGTTATCGAAGGCGCCCTTTACGTCTAGAGCAAGAATGAATGACTTGCTGTGCTTGCTCAAATGGTCAAGAATATCTTCCTTTAGCTGGAAGAGGACGGCCTGCATGGAGAGCATCTGGCGGAAGCCGAACATGGTGTGTGGATAGCTATCGTTGTCCTCAAGATGTGTGGTGAGCCGCTCGTTGACCATGTGTTCAAACAGTTTCCCGGCGCAGGACGTAAGGGAGATGGGGCGGAGATTTGCGATGGAGATGAGTTTGTTCGGCTTGGGTACCATGGTTACCTCCGAGTGTTTCCAGGCTGTTGGTAGCTCGCCCTAAATCCAGCAGTCGTTATAGTACCGAAGGAGAGCCGCCAACGCCCGAGGGGGTAGCTCGGGCGTTGGTTGCTGGATTGTCCTGTCGAAGGTGCTTGTTGGTTACTCTGTCTTTGCCCGGGCTCGTATGGCGTGTTAACCTAGAGAGGGCCACATGTAACTTTACCTGTGTGAAAGGCCGGTCTAGCTCTTCGTTCGACGCTCCTTCGTACTCCCTGGTGGTGGAAAGGTTGGTGGCAATGGTTTGCGGGTTAGCTGAGCCGTGTAGCTTCGTCTGAAGTTCTTGGAGAAGCTGATCATCTGTGCCGCCAAAGTTGTGGATTAGCCGGTGAATTGTACGTCTTTGTTGGGTTTTAGTGTGGGTGTCGTCGACCAGGGCTCGAAGTATATGCGAAGTTTTCTTTGTGCTGAGCGTCCCTTGAAGTTGGTCGCAGAAGGATCGCCAGTTCTGGCTCGCTAGCTTTTCAGCGTACTACTGTGCCTGCGTGCTTAACAGGGCAATTCGGCGCTGGAGCTTGCGGTTGAGCTTTTGCCGTCGCCATCGTTTGAGAAGCGATCGCCGAGCCTCGTATAAGTGCAGTAGGTGATTATCGACCGCTGGATTGTCCTCGTCTAGATGAATCGTGCTAGTGTGGCCGTCAGCCGCATCCACGATACCGTTTAGCCAAGCTTCAATGTCTTCAATGTCCGAAATGTCGTCAAGCTCATTCCTATACGCGTTCCAGTCAGTGAGTACGCCTTTCCTGTCTTGGGTGCGCGGTGAGATTGTTCAACCTCGATTGGAATTATGTGGTAATCGCTCCCTAGCGTGTCCGGGAGTCGGGTCCACGTGGCCTTTCACACATCTCGAGTGAACGTGAGATCAGGATTGGTGTCCCTCGATACGCTGTTGCCCACTCGGGTGGGTTGGAGCACGTCATTTCATAGCGTAAGGCCATGCTGCTGTGCGGCGTCGTGAACCCGTGCCCCTTTCTTGGTGGTATTGGGGTAGCCCCAGGCCGCGTGTGGAGCGTTAAAGTCCCCTACTACAACACGCCGGTTACCGTTAACGCTCTTGCGAAGGTCCCCCGGACGAAGTGGTCGTCGTGGAGTAGCTCCTCTCGCGGTGGGCTGTAGAGGTTGACTAGGTATAGGCTCTGTTGATTCTTGCGAGTCGGCAACACCTCCACTATGGTGTGTTCGATTTCAATGTCTTCAATTTCGTGCGGCTGTGCGGTTAGTGTCTTCTTGACAAGAATTTCGGTGCGGGAAGTGTGTGCCATAGTGTTGTAGCCGGGGACCTTTATTTTCTTGGTGTTGGTTTCCTGTAACGCGATTATATCAGGATTGTTTGTTTTGAGATATTCTTGCCGGTTGGCCGAGCGGGGTCTATAGGATCTGCAATTCCAGTGCCAAATGCGGAGGGCGGGAAGCGACTCGGTATGTCTACGTTTGAGAGCCGTCATGTTGGTGGTTGTCCTCCACCTGGAGTAGGTGGTTTGGTGTTGTCGAGCTAGAATCCTCTGCGGATTCCACTCACACTGTCTTCCGTCCTTTGCGTTTGGTTTCTAACTGCTCCACCAGATGTTCATGAGTCACGAAATTCTTGTAAGCATAGGTCATGAAGTTGTGTTGTTGTGCCATGAAGCCATACAGTTTGGCGTCGAGTGTGGTGACCGTACGGGTTAGTGGCTCTACCTTTTCCATGATTTTAGTTATCACTGTCTGTATGGTTCTGTCTGCTGATACGAGAAGCTTTGTAGTGAGGGTTTCCTCGAAGACTTGGAGGCGTCGTTCAACAAGGTCGAGAATCTTCGCTTCATATGCTTGCAGCCGTTCGTCTACCCGCTTCATTATTCTGGCTTCTACCTGTTTTAGTATGCTTTCTTTTACTCTCTTCGCTACTCTGTCCTCGAGTTTTGGCGTGTTGCACTTGGCTACCGGTTGTTGTTATATCGTCCTCTGTAGGTCCTGTACTTTATGTTCGAGGGTCCGTATAGTCGCTGTCTCGTCCGAACTGATCGTGTTGCGTGAGGAATTCGAGGTGCTGCTTCCGTTCGCTGCGGCGACGTAAGTGATTCGCCTAACGGAGCGAGACCGTGACCGAGAGCGGGATGTGGAGCGCGATCTTAGGATAGAGCGAGAGCGTCTGCGGCCAGGTCTTTGTTGAGGCGGGGGCCCCTGTGAGCTGTCCGAGGTGGTAACCAGCGCGGGGAAGTCTTCGGTGCTTGAGCTCCAGTGATTCTCTCGGGCGCGAGCGTTGTCAAGCTGCTGTCTTCTTACTTGGTAAGGGGGCGGGTTACGGAGTTTCTTCTTGCATTCCTTGCCTGCCGTTTCCTGGTCTCCGCCCCAAATCTTGCACTTCGGGTGACAATCATGTTCTTCCGTGACCCCATCGCGCCCGCATGTGTAGCAGAAGGGGGCCCTCGGCTGAGGACAGATATCCTGTCGGTGTCCGATGGCGCCGCAGGTTCTGCAGCATTGGGCGGATTTTCGGTAGGGCTTGCATCTGTAGTCCCCGATCTGGTACGTTACGTAATAAGGGACATGCTGTTCGTCGAAGGTGACAACCGCGGCTGTTGAAGATCCTAGCATGCGTGCGCCGAGAACCGTGTATCTTGAGTCCACTCGAAGGCCGGCAACAATCTCCGCGGGACTTGTACCCGGTTCCAGGCCGTATATCACTCCGCGGCACACATCGTCTGGGTGTCGAATGTGGGGATTTACTTGATAGACGGTTCCGCCGAGTTGTATGGTGCTGATATGCTGAGTTTGGAAGCTCGTTCCGTACTTACCGTGCTTGCGATGATCACATTCTAGTTTGTGCACTTGTATACGGATATTATCGTGGAAGTCTTGCTGCACCAAACCACTGGATCTTCCGATGGCATGTGTCACTGCGATGAGTGTATGTTTCGAGAGGTCAAGTCCTGCTTGAGGGCGGAAGACGATTTTGAAGTCGTCAGTAGGAAAGGGTCGCATCCTCAGAATGCGTTGACGCTGTGGCAGTGGTTGTGCTTGAGGTTTGGGGTCTGGGTTCAGGACTCCTATAGCTCTTTTTTCGGTGGATTCATTGTCTTCTTTGGCTGATCTGCCTTTACGACCAACATTTAGCCACTCGATGTGGGCTTTACCCGTCGTTTTGCCGCTATTGGCGTCGTATATATGTCCACTGTGGTATGGTATCAGAGTTAGCCCCGGTCAACTCCATTCGCGCTGTTGTCGGCTCTTCTTGTAAAGCGTTCGCCATCTGCGTTTCCAGAAAAGCGTGGGCGTCTCGCCTCAGACGCTGGCTCTGCGTGATTTTCTCCTACTGTGCGAGCACCGCGGGCCTGCAGGCGCGAGCCGCTGGTCTCCCGTTCGTGCCACGGTCACAGAATGTTCAGAGTTTGATTATTCGAGTAAAGGTCTACTCACTGCGTCGTGGCTGGCGTCAAACGATGCCTTGAAACTTTAGGAATCCGAGGTTACCAAATTCGCTGAGTGCCCAAGCAATGTTCCACACAAAATAGCGAATGAAGCAGGAGCCCATGTGAGGTACGACTGTGCTCCTTGGCCCCCTGGCGGTATTCCGCTACCGCATGTGATGTGGGAGTATTTTCCAGGATTAAAATCGGTTGAATACCAGCGTCCTCCCTGTCCTCTTTTACTCACTGATGTTTTTTTGTTACTTCCGAAGCGCTGGAAGTGCACGAGTTATCCACTCAAAACGAGCATCATTTCAAGTGTGTCATGGTCCTTCTGTGTTTTTCGGCCTCGTAGTGTCTCGTCGATATAACTTTGTCGAGCTGGCTCCACAGCAAATTCTGCCGGGTCCTTTTAGTGTTTAAGCTTTCTTCGAACCTCCCGAGTGAATGAAGAAAGGAAGAAAATGTATCTTCAACAGGGCCGAGTCGGGCTTTCGCATAGGCTTAGCTGCAAGAAAAAAAAAAGAGTGAATGGATATTAACAAATAAACAAGTTTTTAGGCAAGCTCTCCAAAATAACAAAAAAGGAAAAAAAAAGCAGGAAAGTGTCCGGCTCCAGTGATTAGATAGAATTGGCTGCATATTCACAGCTGACAGACAAAAGCAAGCATTTTTAGAAATTATAACATCAGAAAGATTGAAGAAGCGGCAAAAATTAGGGCACCAGGAAATCAATTAGAAGGACTTGGCATAGGAAAGAACAAGACATGCGTAGTGAAAGATAAACCCCATGGTAATGCAAGCAGCATCATCCCCGATTTAATAGAGGCAGCAGAGAAGTTATAAACTGAACAGTAGGACTGTCCCCAGAGCAACCACGTAACGTTGATTGGAAGTAGTTACGAGCAGGAAGAAGCTCCCGTGTTTCTACTTGCGAGATTATCTACTCTTCCAGTATCGGTACTGTCTATTTATCTGCGGGTTACTGTGAAATGCAGGACAAACCTCGTATAGCGAGTGTTTCGCCTCGCTGGTGCATCGCAATGCGCCAGTGAAGCATACGCTCGTGCCGTATGTTCGATCGTTTTCGTTAGTTTCGCGCATAAACGAGCTCAGGATACACAGCTCTTATGTTTTCGTCGCACTGAATTACTCGTAGTGGTCTAGGTATCTCAGCATTTGCCTTCACTGTTGATTCTTCTTCAACGAGCGCTTAGTCGTCCCAATAAAGATTGGGACGACAAAGTGTTCATTGAAGAGAAGAATCAACAATGAAGGCAAATGCTGAGATACCTTTTTCTTTTTTCGTCCCAATAAAGATTAAACAGCCGCGGTGGCTCAGTGGCTAAGGCGTTGCAGCAACGCTGCTGAGCACGAGATAGTGGGCTCGAATCCCGGCCGCGGCGGCGGCATTTCGATGGACGCTAAAATGCAAAAACGCCCGTGCGCTTACGTTGTAGCGCAAGTTAAAGACCCCCAGGTGGTCAAAATTAATCCGGAGCCTTCCACTACGGCGTGCCTCATAATCAGAGCTGGTTCTGGGACGTAAAACCTCAGAAAGAAGGAGAAGAAAGAACGATCGGTTTTCTTTCGCATGTGCGTCTGTCAACATGAAGATCTAAAAAAATGTAGATTCCGCGCACATGCGTGAATCGGTGATAAGCCAAGTTTTTATTGGCATTTACTAAGATTTCCTCACTTTACTTCCCCTTTTCTTCACTTCTACATAGCTCAATGCTCCTCACTCAGTGCACGGAATATTCCGACTGATGTGCAACCGATGTTAAAAGTATCTGGGTGAAGCGCAACCTTGGTTCAATGTTCATTAAGCGAGTACTAGAAAGCACTATTTGCGGCTAACGTTGCCCAAGAGTGAGTCTATGGTGCCAGCGTTTTCAAGTGTGTGTTTTAATTAGACGCAACTTTAATTCCTAATGCAAGTGCTCGAAAGAAAGAGCTTCGCTGGAAATCGGGCTGGGATTCTGCAAGGTCGAATATGGCCGCTGTCGTTTCTTGTTTCTCTTTGGAATACACAAAGAATGATACAAAGCTAAGGCTAAACGTAATCAGCTTTTCGCCGCGAACTGCATTGATGATTGTATTTATGTAAATAGCAAGTGCAAAAGACACAAAGACCAGCTCTTCCATCGTGCGTTCCACGTGTACGACAATCGTTGAAGGAGATCTGGTGTGTAATCGCTACATAAATATGCCTGCTTCAGCTCTTTCATCTCGAGAGCGTGTAACTACTGAAACCATTTTCCTGCAACCATCACTGCCATTCCGACACCCCCCAAACTTCAAAGTGTACACTTATCACTTCCACTCCTCTCTGTAATACTTTCGGGCGGTAAAAGTACACAGAATAAATAAATAAACATTAATTTTATTATTTATTTATTTATTTATTTATTTATTTATTTATTTATTTATTTATTTATTTATTTATTTATTTATTTATTTATTTATTTATTTATTTATTTATTTATTTATTTATTTATTTATTTATTTATTTATTTATTTTTACATACTGCAGCCCTGTTAGGGCTATGGCAGAGCGTACACAAATTGCAAATATAAGCAGCACGAAGCAAGAACAAACAACACAAAAGATAAATCAATAACAGCCAAGCTTGAGCAAGAAATCGTCCAGAGGAAGGGAGCGAATGGCACCAGGCAGAGAGTTCCAATAATCAATGGTTAAAGGAAAAAAGCTATATTTAAACGCATCTGTTCGTGACCGATAAGGTACAATATTAAGATGGTGATATCTCCTAGATGAGGAAGGTTCCACAATTTTTATGTATTTGCTAAGGCAAGAATTGTTCGTTGAGTTAATTAGTGAATGCAATATCTTTAGGGATTCTATGTTGCGACGGGTGCTGAGAGTTGTTAGATTTAACTCTGAAAGTTTAGAAGACGGAGAAAAGTTGATGTCATAACGACGGTAGATAAACCGGATAGCTTTTTTCTGGACCATTTACAATTTCATGGTGTCTGATTTCTTATGCGGATTCCATACCACACAAGCATACTCCATAAGTGGCCGGATAACTGATTTGTAAGCGACTACTTTAGTATTTAAAGGAGCTGTGCGCAAAGTACGCCGTAAGTAGCCCAGCTTCTTAAGTGCTTTGTTGCAAATATAATTTATATGATGAGACCAAGACATGTTATTAGTAAAATAAAGACCCAGATATTTATATTCGGACACTCTTTCTAGTGCGCAACCGTTAAATGCATAAGAAAATGTGGATGGAAACAAACGCCTGCAGAATGACATGTACACGGATTTCTTGAAATTTATAGTCATTTGCCAGGTTTTACACCATTGGCAGAAATAGTCAAAAAAATCATTAAGAAGAATATGATCTTTAGGTGAGTTTATAGTTTGATAAAGCACGCAGTCGTCCGCGTATAAGCGTATGTTGACAGGTATGCTGGAAGGTAAATCATTAATATACAGCAAAAGAGTAAGGGTCCCAGGACAGAACCCTGCGGCACACCGGAAGTTACGTCAACAGCGGCAGAGTTGGTGTTGCTGAAACGAACGCTTTGTGAACGGTCACTGAGAAAACTAGTGATCCAGTTAACAAGAGAGGAATTGTTAAATATCGAGTCAAGCTTGCATAAAAGTTTGGAGTGGGTAACTGCATCAAAAGCTTTTGAGAGGTCGATAAAGATATAATCAATTTGGTAACCTAAATCAAGTGTACTGACAATGTCGTGACTAAATTCTATCAACTGAGTAATAGTACTGTAACCACGTCGAAAACCGTGTTGAAAGTTAGATAAAATATTGTTAATCAGTGAATGTAGTGCGTCGAGACGAAACGTTTGTAGCCTCATTGTAGAGCGGTTCCCACATTGAGACCAAATGTCTTTTTTATTTTTTTTCTAGCTTTTGTTATTTCAACTTCAAGAAAAACACCTATTTAAGTATTGTCACGTAGTAGTGACAGTGAAGAAAACGGCAACAATACTATGAATGACGAAACTAGCTTTTTTTTTTTTTTTTTTTTTTTTTTTTTTTTTTACTGAGCGAACTTGGGCCCACAAAAACAGGCTACGCTCAAACAACAACGAAAGCGGCGAACACCGTCGGCAATTAATATCTGGGGCCAGATCAACACCACCGAGATAGCACAAGGCCTACGCACTCCACTCATGACGTCATGCTACGCCACCCGACTGCCATAGAATCTAATCGGGATGCTCCCGCGTAAGTAACAGCGATTTTGACGTCACCGCTTTCGTCACGCCAGTCTTAGCAATATAAATTTCAGGCCAATTAGCATGACGTCATAGAACGGAGAGCCTAGGCCTGTGCTATCTAGGTGGTGTTGGCCAGATTCACAAAGCTTTTCTTTCGTAAGTTCCCTTTGCCATTCGCTAGGCGCCTTCGCTAATGATATGTCTGGCATCCAGATTGGCTAAATTTTTTTCGTACGAAAAATTCTAGCTTAAACGTTTTTGTGAATTCGGGCCCTGATCTGCGGGTCAAGCGCGTCGGCTTTCATACATGATAAGTCGTCGAAAGTTCGAGCGTATTCGCTGTAACCCGCGCGCCTTCCAGGAACTACTACACAATTCGTGTCGCGCATTCAGTCATATTATACGAGGTTCGCCGACAACAGACGACGTATAGAACCATCGATAACATTCGTGAAGTTTCCGATAGATGCAGTTGCGTCCTGCGCCAGCGATAACGTTTCTTGGACGGTAAAGTGCGGTCACCGAATATATATATATATATATATATATATATATATATATATATATATATATATATATATATATATATAAAGTAGTATGCGTGCCAATATTGTAAATTACCGAAATTCCGCAGTAGATAATTTTCAAAATGTTCCATAACTTTCCGCAATCTGCACATGTTCCACGATGAAACCGCACTGCGTATGACATTCAGATAATTACACTCAAAATCATTAAACTATGAGAAATTTATTGCAAGGGCGAGTTATTCGAAGCGCTCGAATTGGCCCGATTAAGTGTAATATCAGGATGCAGTAAGGAACACTCGTCTACACTGATGCGGCTTTAGCCCGTTTCCTTCAAACCGAAAATGACCGGTTTTTATTCTTCTATTTACGACGTAGAGCTTCGTAACTGTTCTTGCAGCTTTTTTTAGTGTATTATGCAAGAGAAATAACTACCTGCTTTGAAAAGCAAATATGCCCTTTCGTGATATACCCCTAAACCACGCTCAATCGGAAACGCGTCAATATCACCATGTTCACAATATCTATAGGGTAGTAATATAAAACAAGAACGTGCCAGCGGAATTCTGAGATCTTCCGCACCCACAGGTTATGATCGGCGTTCGTAGAGACGTTATCGGTCACGTTCGAGGATTTCCGAGCTGTGTTCGGACGGCGTGGGCGCAGTGTTTTTCCAGAAGCACCGGAACAAGGAAACCGGACGACAGCAGCGTCGTTGAGGTCTAGCTTCGAGAGCTCTCGTCGCAACCAGCCCCATTTCTGTGCCGGCCGCTCGGCTTTCCCTGGATCGGGCGTGGAAAGATGTGTCGCACGGCCAGGCTATACATTCAAAGCCATTGGACTCGGACGCCATCGATGGCAGCACTGCGGACAGCACTCCGGTGCCTTTATCGTCTGCTATGCTCCAGCTGCATTTTAATTCCTTTGTTAGGGCTCTCACTGCGTGCTGGAGTAGCATGGCATTCTCCAATTGCTGTTCATAATTTTTGCTAGTGTTAATTTCATACATTTTAGCATTATGAGCACTGTTGTGTTTTCAATGTACATTTTCAATATTTATTAGAATTTATAAATATATATAACCAAATATTTATATCTATTTATTGAAGAGCTATATTTTAAATAAACTTAAGTGTATTCTTTCACGTATTCATAGAAATCCGTCTGAATGTTCTATTAAACAGAGTAAGAAACTTGTGACATGTCTGTCAAGCATTGTTTCCTTTATTCCGTTTAGCTGTGGCTACGCGTGTGGCGTCCAATCTGGCCGCTGTATTAACGTGCGCCTAAGAGAGCACCAGCCTCATTAAAATCATCTGGGGCGTCGCATCGGGCTGCCCATCGTAGATAGTGCGGGTGGTATTCCGTGTTTCATGAAGCACAAGTTGTTTTCAGAAGCAATAACCAGCTTACACGAGAATTAACACAGGCCTATCATACTTAAAAAAAGAAAAAAAAAATAGAAAAAGAAAACATTGAGAGCCCTTCCACTATACTGTGAAGATAGAAGCCAGCGAAGCAGTGACTATGGTGGGTCTGCTGTAGTGAATATTGCTATAGTGATTTATATGATTATTATTGATTATATTGAGCATCTTCGGCATGTTCGTCACCGGTGTTCTCGCTTTGCGCGATGGCCAAGTAGTGCGTTTGCTGCGGCAAGCCAGCCCCATCGCCGTGGCACACTGCACGGCAGCGTGAGGATCCTGTGAGACCCCTCCCGCTCCTGCTTTCGGCGGCTCATACCCACATATCCAACGCGGGTATGAGCCACACGTGATTTATTTCTTTCTCATTTCCTTCCTTCTTCCTTCCTTCCATCCTTCCTTCCTTCTTTCTTGTCCCTGGCTCATACCCGCATATATAATGCGGGTATGCGACACACGTGATTGTATTATCCTTAATCATGACGTAAGTGACGAGCATGTGATGTTATTGATGTCATGACCTATCAGTCATGTTAGTCATCCGTTTTGACACCTGTACTAAGGCATAACTGGCGGGAAACCACCCACACATGAAGCCGAAATGCTGATGACGATAGTTTTTTCTACACGCGGACACGATCTGGGGGAACTAGCCCTTAACAGCTTCGCGGCAAAAAAGACTGAAAGGTGGCGTCTGCCACCTTTCAGTCTTGTTACACGATGAGGAGTTTGCTTTTATTGATCGTTAACCACACGTGCACGGTCGGTTCACTTTGTGCTTATTCAAGTTTGACCTGCCGTTATCATTTACTGGTACCCCTATTTTGGTCCGCACTAGCGGTCGCCATTTTTGTGTGTATATGTGAAGCCTGTATAACAAATTTTTTAATTGCGAGTAAGCGCCTTGTTGTCCTTTCTTGTGTCACATCTTTTAGTTGTATTTTAAAAGAGTTCTTAAGATGAACGCCAACCAACAAGCCACTTTTTCCATCCTGCTGTTCCATACAACCACAGCCGTCCTGGCCAGGGACGCAATCTCGTGACTAAGTCGCAAACCATCACGGTGAGTGTTCAGGCACTACGCGAATTTGTAACCGAAGCAAGATTTTACGGCTCCTTCGCAAAACTTCGGCCCGGCTAAACGGCAGTGCAGTTGAGCACAAAGTTCGCATTCCGTTAACAGCTCCATACATGTTGAGCTACACAATTAAATACACAATAGCAGTTTCCCTGAGGAGCGCTTACACTCTAATTTGCGCCACACTTTATTGGGCTTTCCATGCTTTTACTTTTATCATCTCGCAAATGAATCTCGATCACTTGTAATTGCGAAAATTTTATGTTAATTTAGATTAGCGTGATTACGTTATTTCTGCTCAAAGCACTTTTAGAAAGCATATTTGCAAAACATCATTTTGCCAGTGTAAGAACGAAAGCATTCGTTGGTGAAAACCTAACAAAAACTTTAGAAATGTCTTTTCTTCTTTTTTTTTCTTTTTTTGCGTTTGCGAACTTTCTTGTTGTCGATAAAAGAACTTCGAGAGGTTGTGGGTGTGGCTACCACCGGCGGCAAGCTGTTTATTCTCACTTTAATTTTCCCTCATTACATTCCTCCATTTCGATTACAACACCAAATATTTTACCGCATACTTTGATTGATCTATCTG
This sequence comes from Dermacentor silvarum, assembly GCF_013339745.2. Classification (NCBI taxonomy): domain Eukaryota; kingdom Metazoa; phylum Arthropoda; class Arachnida; order Ixodida; family Ixodidae; genus Dermacentor; species Dermacentor silvarum. Next base: position 4,349,444 of record NC_051159.1, read on the forward strand.
TCGACTTCATATGGGTGACTAACAAACATCGGGCCTCAATGGTGGCCCCTGCGAAGCTTTGAAAGGTTAACTTGATGTTTCTGCTTTTATCCCATTTCTTTGTGTATACGAGGGGGTTTAGAAACGTGGAGCCTATTCTTTGTACATTCTTCGTTTTAACAACAATAAACTTCAGTTCCTAGTCGGCACTGGTTTCAGTCTTAAGTCGAGCTGCTGCAGCCATAGCCTGCCTGTGTTACGCTCAAGGCACTGCGGCTGGCTATGCAGTGAGAGAGATTCGGTGACCGTTAGATCTATAGAGCTTTGTTTCCCAACGCCTACCGTAGGCCAACGCTACAAGTGAACTTCGAAGGGTCTTGTTGTTACGCCGCACATGAACAGAGCCAAACATTTGGAGGACGCTTAAGCTTCGCCTGCAAGAGTGGAACGCGATAGCATTCAAAGATCCCTGAATGCTCTCACGCTTCGGGCAACTGCAGCTTATGTAACCGTAATATTTACGGGAAACGCTGACGGCGAACGCTATGCACGAAGGCGAGCTTTCCGGTAGAAAGGCGACCTCTTCCGTGGGCCGATCTTCTGTTGTATCGCAATTTGAATCTTTCAGTCTGAGAAGCTGTAACATAAAAGGCATGCGCTGTCGTGTTCTGCTCATGACATTTGTTTGTGGGCTTTCATTCTCAAAATTCCGAGGAATAACTTTGTAAGAATGTAAGACAAGGCATGAGCAACCATATAGAGTATTTTTCGCTCACAGGAGGCCTACGCCGGCGCGAGGTGCCCACACGGATTTTTAGGCGGAGGGGGGGCCTTAACGCATCATGTTAATAAGTAAATAGGGTGGCTGTTTGCGCTAGTGGTGATTCGTTACCGTGAGTGTGCAGCGCGAAGGCTAATGTGGATGCAGACGAGACAACAACAAGCGCTGTCAATAAGAAAGTCCTGGGCCGTAGGTACACCGAGTTAAAGCACCTTATGGATATGAGCATCGTGCACTAACAGTCTCGTGTTGTTTTAATTAGGTTATAATCTCTTCCTGATGAAAGTAATCACTACAAGGCCTATTTGGATTAAAG